>NC_041215.1:87700841-87713284 GCF_002837175.3 Physeter macrocephalus | reverse complement strand
AGATTGCTTTTGCTATTTGGGGTCTTTTGTGTTTCCATACAAATTGTGAAATTTTTTTTTCTAGTTCTGTAAAAAATGCTAGTGGTAGTTTGATAGGGATTGCATTGAATCTGTAGATTGCTTTGGGTAGTAGAGTCATTTTCACAATGTTGATTCTTCCAATCCAAGAACATGGTATATTTCTCCACCTATTTGTATCATCTTTAATTTCTTTCATCAGTGTCTTATAGTTTTCTGCATACAAGTTTTTTGTCTCCTTAGGTAGGTTTATTCCTAGATATTTTATTCTTTTTGTTGCCGTGGTAAATGGGAGTGTTTTCTTAATTTCACTCTCAGATTTTTCATCATTAGTGTATAAGAATGCCAGAGATTTCTGTGCATTAATTTTGTATCCTGCTACTTTACCAAATTCATTGATTAGCTCTAGTAGTTTTCTGGTAGCCTCCTTAGGATTCTCTATGTATAGTATCATGTCATCTGCAAACAGTGACAGCTTTACTTCTTCTTTTCCTATTTGGATTCCTTTTATTTCTTTTTCTTCTCTGATTGCTGTGGCTAGAACTTCCAAGACTATGTTGAATAAGAGTGGTGAGAGTGGGCAACCTTGTCTTGTTCCTGATCTTAGTGGAAATGGTTTCAGTTTTTCACCATTGAGAACAATGCTGGCTGTGGGTTTGTCATATATGACCTTTATTATGTTGAGGAAACATTGAAAATATATCACATCTCCTTTTTAGTTTATTTACATTTAAAGTAATTATTGATAAGTATGTGTACTTTTCTCCAGTTTGTTAATTGTTTTTGGCTTGTTTTTGTAGTCTTTTTTGTTCTTTTCTTCTTTTTCTCTTTTCCCTTGTGATTCGATGGCTATCTTTAATGTTATATTTGGATTCCTTTCTTTTTGGGTGTGTGTGTGTGTGTGTGTGTGTATCTATTATAGATTTTGGTTTATGGTTATCATGAGGTTTGTATATAGCAATCTCTCTCCTCTCTCTCTCTCTGAAATACGTATGTAAATGTATTTCAATCTTCTGACTAGTGATTGGTCTATTCAAACTTTCTATTTCTTTGATTCAGTCTTAGAAGGTTATATGATTCTAAGAGTTTATCCATTTCTTCTTGGTATTTCAATTTGTTGGCATATGGCTATTCAAAGTATTCTCTTATAATTCTTTGTACTTCTTTGTTATCCAGTGTAATTTCTCCTCTTTTATTTCTGATTTTATTTATCTGAACTTTCTTTTGCTCTTAGTGAGTCTAGCTGAAGATTTGTTAATTTTCTTTTCAAAGAACAAGCTTTTAGTTTCATTGATCTTTTCTATTATCTTTTAAATCACTGTTTTATATATTTCTATTCTGATCTTTACCATTTCTTTTTCTTTTTTTTTTTTTACTGACTCTAGGCTTTGTTCTTCTTTTTAGTTCCTTTAGGTGTAAGGGTAGACTGTTTTTTGAGACTTTTCTTGTTTCTTGAGGTAGGCCTGTATTGCTATAAACTTCCCTTTTAGTACTACATTTGCTGCATCCCATATATTTTGGTATGTGGTATTTTCAATTTCATTTGTCTTCAGGTATTTTTAATTTTTTCCTTTGATTTCTTTGTTGACTCTATAGTTTTTCAGTAGCATGTTATTCAGTCTCCATTCATTTGTGTCTTTTTCAGCTTTCTTCTTGTAGTTGATTTCCAGTTTCATTCCACTGTGGTCATAAAAGATGGTTGATATGACTTTATCTTAAATTTATTGAGACGTATTTTGTGTCCCAACATATGGTCTATCCTTGAGAATGTTCCATGTGTATTTGAGAAGAATGTGTATTCTGCTCCATTTGGATGAAATGTTCTATATAAATCTATTAAGTCCACCTGATCTAATGTTGCATTTAAAGCCACTGTTTCCTTGCTGACTTTCTGAATGGATGATCTATTCATTGATGTAAGGGTGCTGTTAAAGTCCTCTAACATTATTTTTTTGCTGTCAGTTTCTCGCTTTAGGTCTATTAGTAATTGTTTTATATACTTTTGTGTTCCTATGTTAGGTGCATATATATTGATTGATAACTGTTATGTCTTCCTGATGAATTGTCCTCTTTATCATTATATAATGTCCATCTCTGTCTCTTGTTTCCTTTTTTTGGAGTGAAGTCTATTTTGTCTGGTATAAGTATGGCCACACCCACTTTCTTTTGGCTGCCATTTGCTTGTAGTATCATCTTCCATCCCTTCACTTTAAGCCTGTGTTTGTCTTTAGAACTGAAATGAGTCTCCTAGAGGTAGTGTATAGTTGGGTCTTGTTTTTTAATCCATCCAGCCACTCTGTATCTTCTGATTGGTGAATTTAATCCATTTACATTTAGGGTGATTATTGATAAATGAGGACTTAGTACTGCCATTTTATCTTTTGTTTTATGGTTGTTCTATATCTCCTCCCCTCACACCTTGTGTTTCTGTGTGTACTTTTGGTTCGGTGGTTTTCTATGATGTTTTTCTCAGTTTCTTCATTTTTAATGTTTCATGTTTCTGTTCTAGATTTATATTTTGTGGTTACCATGGGTTTGTAAAAAAAACTCATAGATAAAATAGTCTATTTTCTACTGATAGCATCTTATCTCCATTTGCCTATATGGGTTCTCTCCATTTCCTCTTCCCCTTTTATGTTTTTGTTGTCTCAAATTACCCTTTTTTACGTTGTGAGATCATTATCAAATTGAAATAGTTATAGTTATTTTTATTGCTTTTTTCCCTTTAACCTTTATGACATAATTAAGTGCTTAACAACCTATCTAATACAGAGTTTTAATTTTCTGATTCTGTCTATCACCTTGCTCAAAGTTTTGTATACTTTTGCCTTTTCATTTCAGGTAGAAGATAACTTTTCTGAGTAGAGTATTCTTGGTTGACAGTTTTTATCTTTCAATATTTTGAGTACGTCACTCTACTTTCTCATAGTCTGTAGAATTTCTGCTGAGAAATCTGCTGATAGCCTAATGAGGTTTCCTTTGTAGATACCATCCTTTTTACCCCTGGCTGCCTTCAAAATTCTTTCTTTGTAATTGACTTTTGAAAGTTTTAATATAATCTGTCTTGGAGAAGGTCTTTTTGTGTTGAGGTAATTAGGAATTCTCAGCTATTATTTCTTTAAATAAACTCTCCTCCATTCGCCCTCTTTTCTCCTTCTGACATTCCCATTATCCTTGTGCTGCCCTTCCTAATGGAGCTGGATAAATTTTATAGAATTTCTTCATTTTTTTTAGATATCAGTTCTGTCTCTTCTTCTACCTGTATCACTTCTAGATTTCTATCTTTGAGCTTGCTAATTCTCTCTTCAATATTGTCTGCTCTACTTCTGCTTTTTAATGCATTCTTCATCTCATTTATTGAGTTCCTCAGCTCCAGAGTTTCTGTTTGGTTGTTTTTTATAGTTTCAATCTCTTTGGTAAAGTATTCCTTCTGTTCATAACTTTATTCCTGAACCCACTAAACTGCCTTTCTCAGTTTTTCTGTAGTTTGTTGAGTTTCTTTATGACAGCTATTTTTAATTCTCCATCATTTATATCACAATATTCCATGACTTTAAATTTGGTTTCTGGAGAACTGTTATTTTTCTTCTGAAACACAGTGTTCCCATGATTTTTCATTGTGCTTGATGAGTTGTTCCTCTTCTGGCACACTTGAAGTACTGAACACCTTTCTTCATAGGTACACTTTATTTTTTCACTTGATTCTAACAATTCAACGTTAGTAATTAAAGGCCTTTCCTCTGTCTTTCAGTAGGTGGCACTATAACACAAGTTTGTGGTTTCTCTTACCTGAGCTGCCTCTGGCTATATCTGGGAATCAGTACTTTCCACACTCTACCACCTGTCTCAGAAGTGTCACTCAGCACCTTCGTTGCCTCTGCTTGTCTCTTTATGGATGCTGGTGCCTTGCTGCTGCTACTGTTGATGCTGTAGTTGGTGTCACTGCCTGGGCAATATGTTGGGTGCCTCTGTTGTGTCCAGGGTCTCCTGGGTTGTGGGCTCTGCCATCACTGGAGGAGGGGGAGAGTGTGGGAATTCAGGGTCATGGACACCTTTGCTGTGTCCAGGATTTTTGGGTTTGCAAGCTTGCCACTGCTGGTGGAAGGGCTAGAGTTGTAGGTACCTCTGTGGCTGGAGGGATGGGATCACAGGCGTTGCTGCCACTGATGCCTGGTTCCCTTTGGCTGGGGGCACGTCTTTGGTCAGGAGCCTGGACTCATGTGTGCCACCTCTCCTGCTGCTACCAGGTTCTCTGGGGCTGTGGGCTCAGCTGCCAAGTCTGGGGGGCTGGGATTACAGGTACCGCCTCTGCTGTTCCCTCAATCTGCCTTCTCTATGCGTTCCAGTCCACCTGCCTTTACATGTACAGATGTGTGGAACACTCTGGCATCCTGTTGTTTTGGACAGAGGAAGCTTTGTTGAGTTACGGATATTTTACTGGTTGTAGATGGAAGGGGAAAGAAAAAGTGAGCATTTGACATTGTCATGATGCTGACATCAGTAACCAGGATGTCTTGTTTTGAAAATCAGCAAGTCTTAACTCCAGAGAGCCGGAAGGCTGTAGAAATCTGAGACTTCACTCCTCAGAAGTGTGCACAAAAACTCACTCAATCTGAGTCCCAGTGCAGAAGCAGCAGTTTAAAAAATGCCTGGGTAGACTCACTTGCTAATCTTGGAGAGCCTCCTGAAGAAACAAGAAAAATCTCAAAAAAACAAAAACAAAAACAAAACAAAACAAAACAAAAAACAATCTAACATTACACTTAAAAGAACTAGAAAAAGAAGAAAAAAATCTCATTAGTAGAAGGAAGGAAATAATGAAGATCAGAGAATAAATAAATAAATAGGAGACTAAAAGTACAATAGAAAAGATCAATGAAACTGAGAGCTGGTTCTTAAAAAGATAAACAAAATTGATAAACCTTTTGCTAGACTTATCAAGAAAAAAAGAATAGAGAGCTCAAATGAAATCAGAAATGAAGCAGAAGTTACTACAAACACTACAGAAATAGAAAGGATCATAAGAGATTAGTTGAATGATTAACTGCCAACAAATTGGGCAATCTAGAAGAAATGAAAAAATTCATAGAAATATTCAATCTTCCATGACTAAATCAGGAAGAAATAGAAAATCTGAACAGACTAATTACTAGTGGTGAAATTGAATCACTAATCCAAAAAACTCCTAATAAACAAAGTCCAGGACTAGACAGCTTCACAGGTGACTTCTAAGCATTTAAAGAAGAGATTATACCTGTCCTCAAACTATTCCAAAGAATTAAAGAGGAAGGATCACTCCCAAATTCATTCTACAAGGCCACCATTACCCTGAAACAAAAACCAGACACAGACACTACAAAAAAAGCCAAAAAGCAAAAAACAAACCACTACAGGCTAATACCCCTGATAAACATACAGGCAAAATCCTCAGTGCAAAATACTAGCAAACCAAATTCAACATACATTAAAAGGATCATACACTATGATCAAATGAGATGGAGCACAGGGATGAAAGGATGGTTCAATATCTGCAAATCAATCAGTGTTATACAAACAAGACCAAAGTTAAAAATCATGTGATCATCTCAATAGATGCAGAAAAAGCATTTGACAAAATCTAACATACATGTATGATAAAAACTCTCAACAAAGTAGGTGTAGAAGGAACATACCTCAGCATAATAAAGACCATATATGACAAACCCACAGCTAACATTATACTCAAAGAGGAAAGATAAAATCTTTTCTTCTAAGATCAGGAACAAGAGAAGGATGCCTACTTCACCACTCTTATTCAACATTGTATTGGAAATCCTAGCCACAGGAATCAGCAAGAAAAAGAAATAAAAGGCATCCAAATTGGAAAGGAAGAAGTAAACCTGTCACTTTTTTGCAGATGACATGATTTTATATATAGAAAACCTGTAAATACTATGCCAAAAATTATTAGGAATAATAATTCAGTAAAGTTGAAGAATACAAAATTGATATACAGAAATCTGTTTTGTTTCTATACACTAATGATAAACTGTAAGAAAGAGAAATTAAGAAAATAATCCCATTTAAAATTACATCAAAAAGATGCAAACAAACAAAAAAAAAGGAATAAAATACCTTGGAATAAATCGAACCAAGGAAGTATAAAAGACTTGTACTCAGAAAACTATAAGACATTGATGAAAGAAATTGAAGATGACCAAACAAATGGAAAGATAAACCATGCTCATGGATTGGAAGAATTAATATTGTTGAAATGTCCATGCTACCCAAAGCAATCTACAGATATTATACAACCCTATCAAAACAATGGCATTTTTTTTTTACAGAGCTAGAACAAATAATCCTAAAATTTGTATAGAATAATGAAAGTTCCAGATACCCAATGCAATCTTGAAATAGAACAAAGCTGGTGGTATCATGCTCCCACATTTAAAACTATACTACACATTAGAAAAATGAAAATCAAAACTACAATGAAGTATCACCTCACACCAGTCAGAATGGCCATCATCAAAAAGTCTACAAATAATAAATGCTGGAGAGGGTGTGGAGAAAATGGACAAAATGGAACTCTCCTACACTGTTGGTGGGAATGTAAATTGGTACAGCCGCCATGGAGAAAACTATGGAAATTCCTTAAAAAACTAAAAATAGAGTTACAATATGACCTAGGAATCCTACTCCTGGGAATATATCTGGGAAAAATGAAAACTCTAATTTGAAAAGACACATGCACCCCAATGTTCATAGCAGCACAATTTACAACAGCCAAGACATGGAAGCAACCTAAGTGTCCATCAGCAGATGAATGGATAAAGAAAATGTGATATATATATATAATTTTATACATATATTTTATAATTTTATTTTATAATTTTATATATATATAAAATTGACTGTAAAAAAGAATGAAATAATGCCATTTTCAGCAACATGGATGGACCTAGAGGCTATCATACTAAGAGAAGTAAGTCAGACAGAGAAAGACAATATGTCACATGATAACACTTATGTGTGGAATCTAAAAAAATGATACAAATGAATCTATATACAAAACAGAAATGGACTCATAGACATAGGAAACAAACTTATTGTTACCAAAGGGGAAAGAGGAGGAGGGACAAATTAGGAGTTTGGGATTGACAGATACAGAGAATTATATTCAGTATCTTGTAATAACCTATAATGGAAGAAAATCTGAAAAAGAAAAAGAATCTGAAAATAATCTGATATATATATATGTATATATCACTGAATCATTTTGCTGTGTAGCTGAAACTAACACAACATTGTAAATCAACTATACTTCAATAAAAACTATACTGCAAAGCTATAGTAATCCAAACACTATGGTACTGACAGGATAACAGACACATTGATGGATGAAACAGAATAGAGAGCCCAGAAATAAACCCATGCTTATATGGTCAATTAATTTACACCAATGCAGGCAAGAACACACAATGGGGAAATGGCAGTATCTTCAATAAACAGTGCTGGGAAAAGTGGACCCATAAATGCAAAAAAAATGAACTCAAACCTCTTTCTTACACCATATGCAAAAATAAACTCAAAATGATTAAAGACTTAAATCCAAGACCTGAAACCATAAAACTCCTAAAAGAAAACATATAGTAAACCCTTTGACATCAGTCTGAGCAGTATCTTTGTGGATTTTTCTCCTCAGACAAGGGAAATAAAAGCAAAAATAAACAAAGGGGGATATATCAAACAAAAATTCTTTTGCACAGTGAGGGAAATCATCAAAAGAACAAAAAGGCAACCTATTGAATGGGGAAAGATATTTGCAAGTTATATATCCAATATGGGGTTAATATCCAAAATATGCAAAGAACACATATAACTCAATGTAAAAAAAAAACCCAACCAAACAAGCAATCCAACTGATAAATGGGCAGAGGACCTGAATAGATATATTTCCAAAGAAGACAAATAGATGGTCAACAGACACATGAAAGATGCTCAATATCACTAATTTTCAGAGATATGCAAACCAAAACCACAGTGAGATATCACCTCATGCCTGTCAGAATGTCTATTTTCAAAAAGACAACAAATAACAACTGTTGGCCAGGTTGTGGAGAAAAAGGAATCCTACACTGTTGGTGGGTAGGTAAATTGGTACAGGGACTATGGAAAACAGTATGAATATTCCTCAAAAAATTAAAAATAAAACTATCATATGATCCTGCAATTCCACTTCTTGGTATTTATCCAATGAAAATGGAATCACTAATTCAAAGAGATATATACACCCCTATGTTTATTGAAGCATTATTTAGGATAGATAAGATATGGAAGCAACCTAAGTGTCCATTGATAAATGAATGAAGAATAAGTGGTACATATATACAATGGAATATTGGCCATAAAAGGGTGAAATTTTGCCATTTGCAACAACATGTATGGATCTAAAGGGTATTATGCTAAGTGAAACATGTCAGGCAAAGACAAATATCATATGATTTCTCTATATGTGGAATCTAAAAAACAAAACAATGAACAAACAAAACAAAAATAAAACAGAAACAGACTCATAGTATAGACAACAAACTGGTGGTTGGCAGAGGGGAGGGAGATAGGGGAAATGATGAAATAGGTGAAGGGGATTAAGAGGTACAAACTTCCAGTCATAAAATAAATAAATCATGGGAATATAACATACAGCACAGGGAATGTAGTCAACAGTATTCTAATAATAATATTTGTATGGTGACAGATGCTTACTAGACTTATCGTGATGATCATTTTGTAATGCATATAAATGTCTAACCATTATATTGTACACCTAAAACTAATATATATAATGCTGTATGTAAACTATACTTCAATAAAAAATAAAAAAGATAACGTTATACACACACACAGTGGAAAATTGTTCAGCCATAAAAAAGAAAGAAATCTCGCCATTTGTGACAACATGGATGGGATTTGAGGGCATTATGGTAAATGAAATAAATCAGACAGAGAAAGACAAGTACTGTACTATCTTTCTTATATGTGGAATATAAAAAACAAACAAAAACCGCCACAAGAAACAAGTTCATAGTACACAGTATAAATTGGTGTTTATTAGAGGGGTTTGGGTGAAATGAATTAAAGGGGTGAAAAGGCACAAAATCCCAGTTATAAAATAAATATGTTATGGGGATGTAATATACAGCATTGTGAGTATAGTTAATAACACTGTACTGCATGTTTGAAAGTTGCTAAGAGAGTAGATCTTAAAAGTCCTCATCACAAGAAAAAAAATTTTTGTAACTATATATGGTGACAAATGTTAACTAGACTTATTGTGGTGATTATTTAACATTATATACAAATGAATCACTTTGTTGTAAACAAAACTAATGTAATGTTATATATCAATTATATCTCAGTAGAAAAAAGAAATTCTTGTTCCTTTAGTTGTAACAATAGTATTGTGATTATGCTAAAAAATTTCTTGTGTAGATAAATACTACAAATATCTATAATGACATGATATGGTATTTGTGATTTGCTTCAAAATAATATAGAGCAGGGAGAATTGGGTAGAAGTTAAATGAATACATGGACCAAAACTGGTAGTTGTCAAAGCTGGTGATAGGTACATGGGAGTTCACCATTTGTTTCACTGACTTTTATATTTGAAATTTGAAGCAAAGTTTCACAGGACTCTGGGGAATTGTTATAAAGACCAAAATTTTGCCAAATAATCAGGGCTATAAAAATGGAAAATGGATTTATAAAAAAACTAATAAATTAGGTAATCTATGATTAAGTTGGATATAATCACAGATATCCATAAAAATGTAAATTACCTAAAATGATCCAAGAGGAACTAGACATGTATGTCTACATTGATTACTGTGTAAGAAATGGGAAATGTTTTTAGAGGTAATAATAAAAAGTCACCAGGTCCAGATTGTTTTATACCTGAATTCAATCTAACTTCCAAAGAACAAATAAGTTCTCTATTATTTACTATTTCATACCATAGAAAAAGACTACAATTAATTTTTCAAAGATAACCTTAATACTGAATACTAGTAAGAACAGTTCAAACAAATGTATACATGAATATAGATACAAATATCATAAAATATTAGCAAATTAGATTAAGCAATGTATTAAAGAGTAATAAACCATAATTAAATGATTTTTTTGGTTTTCAGGGTTGAAAGATAATTTAACATCAGGAAATCTATTAACGTAAACCATTACTTTAGCAGATTAAACAAGAAAAACCATGTAATTGTATTAATTGATGTTTTTCTTTTTGGTATTGCTGGCATATTTGGAAGGTATATTTTAGTCCAGTTCTCACCCCGGTTTGCAGACAGCTTCTGGAGCAACAAGCAAATTTTCTAGTCCGTAAACTTGTGTAGTAGAGAGTAAGGAAAGGAAGTGTATAGAAAATCTTTTTCAGTTCCTCTGGAAGAGCAGGTTGTTAAGGCCATACAAATCAAGTTCAAATTGGTTTAAATCAAGCTTATTATGTAGTACAGAATCATTATATGATATATGATGATTAAGATTGTTCTAATGACTAATGGAATAGATTTTGTGTCTTATTAAAATGCAAATTATATCAGCAGGGATAATGAATTCAGCTCCATTTGCCAATAACAACAAAGGAGACTTCATTAGGAAAGTGGAAAGGCGGACAAATATATTGGATACTTAAGATGGGGAGAAGAAAGGTGCACTGTCAAGAAGGCAAAAGTAGTTCAGGAGATCAACTTTACTGACCTAATACTTTGGCTTAGGGTGAGCCCGAATGTCTGTGGTCTTATCACAGAGGCCTCAACAGGAAAGGGAAGGGCAGATTCAGAGGGAGGGCAGACAGGAGAAGAGATCAGCATTCAAGAAGTATACCTCCCATCGTCCCCGCTTTTGACAGGCATTTTAATAATGCAAGCACTATGATTGTTCACAATTTTTAGGTGAGGAGACAACTTTAGGGAAGTTATGTATCTTGCACAAAGTGACCCAGTTATTAAAATGCTAAGCCAAATTTTAATTCAAGGTTGTGTGACTTCAAAGTCATTACTGTTTCCTCACTGAAATAATTAAAGGAAAGAATATTCAACTATATCATTTTCTTCAATAATGAGAGTATGAGATGTGTATTACATATACATATTACATGAAGCATACAAATATTTTCATTAACTGAATCATTAAAAACTTTATTGAGGTCTTCCCTGGTGGCGCAGTGGTTGAGAATCCGCCTGCCGATGCAGGGGACACGGGTTCGTGCCCTGGTCCAGGAAGATCCCACATGCCGCGGAGCGGCTAGGCCCGTGAGCCATGGCTGCTGAACCTGTGCGTCCGGAGCCTGTGCTCCTCAATGGGAGAGGCCACAACAGTGAGAGGCAAAAAAACAAACAAACAAACAAAAAACTTTATTGAGATTCAGAAGCAGAAAATTTCCTTTTTTGGTTACATAATAATAAGAATAGCCAGTGAGGATTATTTTGTTTCTCTAGTATAAGTAAGTTTAATTAGGCATTAAAACCAGCCAAGCCAACTGTCTCTTCTTTTTGTTTGTTTGTTTTTGATTCTTTACGCAGGTTTTTAATTGTAAAATATGATATGTGTACTGAGAAGTGCACAGAACAAAACTGTCAATGTGACAAATAAAAAAAGAATACTTACATAACCACTACTCAGATCTGAAAGTATTGATACTTGTCAGCATCTCAAACCTCCCCCATACCCTTTCTCATCACAAGCTCCTTCCTTATTCCCAGTTAAACACCATCCTCATTTCTTTTCTTTTTTTTCAAAATAAATAAAATTTTTTTATTAGTCATCAATTTTATACATGTCAGTGTATATATGTCAATACCAATCACACAAATCATCACACCCCCACCCCCACCCCCCCGCCACTTTCCCCGCTTGGTGTCCATATGTTTGTGCTCTACATCTATTTCTCAATTTCTGCCCTGCAAACCAGTTCATCTGTACCATTTTTCTAGGTTCCACAAACATGCGTTAATATACGATATTTGTTTTTCTCTTTCTGACTTCACTCTGTATGACAGTCTCTAGATCCATCCACGTCTCAACAAATGACCCAATTTCGTTCCTTTGTATGGCTGAATAATATTCCATTGTACATATGTACAACTTCTTTATCCTTTCATCAGTTGATGGGCATTTAGGTTGCTTCCATGACCTGGCTATTGTAAATAGTGCTGCAACGACTATTGGGGTACATGTGTCCTTTTGAATTATGGTTTTCTCTGGGTAAATGCCCAGTAGTGGGATTCCTGGATCATATGGTAATTCTATTTTCAGTTTTTTAAGGAACCTCCATACTGTTCTCCATAGTGGCTGTATCAATTTACACTCCCACCAACAGTGCAAGAGGGTTCCCTTTTCTCCACACCCTCTCCAGCATTTGTTATTTG
>NC_041215.1:87699602-87700674 GCF_002837175.3 Physeter macrocephalus | reverse complement strand
GGAGTGTTCTAATTTCATTCTTTTACCTGTAGCTGTCCAGTTTTCCCAGCACAATTTATTGAAGAGACTGTCTTTTCTCCACTGTATATCCTTGCCTCCTTTGTCATAGATTAGTTGACCATAGGTGTGTGGGTTTATCTCTGGGTTTTCTATCTTGTTCTATTGATCTATGTTTCTGTTTTTGTGTCAGTACCATATTGTCTTGATTACTGTAGCTTTATAGTATAGTCTGAAGTCAGGGAGTCTGATTCCTGCAGCTCCGTTTTTTTCCCTCAAGACTGCTTTGGCTATTCGGGGTCTTTTTTGTCCCCATACAAATTTTGAGATTTTTTTTTTCTAGTTCCGTAAAAAAGGCCATTGGTAATTTCATAGGGATTGCATTGAATCTGTAGATTGCTTTGGGTAGTATAGTCATTTTCACAACATTGATTCTTCTAAACCAAGAACATGGTGTATCTCTCCATCTGTTGGTATCATCTTGAATTTCTTTAATCAGTGTCTTATAGTTTTCTGCATACAGGTCTTTTGTCTCCTTAAGTAGGTTTATTCCTAGGTATTTTATTCTTTTTGTTTTATTGGTAAATGGGAGTGTTTCCTTAATTTCTCTTCCAGATTTTTCATCATTAGTGTATAGGAATGCAAGAGATTTCTGTGCATTAATTTTGTATCCTGCAACTTTACCAAATTCATTGATTAGCCCTAGTTGTTTTCTGGTGGCCTCTTTAGGATTCTCTATGTATAGTATCATGTCATCTACAAACAGTGACAGTTTAACTTCTTCTTTTCCAATTTGTATTCCTTTTATTTCTTTTTCTTCTATGATTGCCGTGGCTTGGACTTCCAAAACTATGTAGAATAATAGTGGTGAGAGTGGACATCCTTGTCTTGTTCCTGATCTTAGAGGAAATGCTTTCAGTTTTTCACCATTGAGAATGATGTTTGCTGTGGGTTTGTCGTATATGGCCTTTATTATGTTGAGGTAGGTTCCCTCTATGCCCACTTTCTGGAGAGTTTTTATCATAAATGGGTGTTGAATTTTGTCAGAAGCTTTTTCTGCATCTATTGAGATGAT
>NC_041215.1:87696698-87698690 GCF_002837175.3 Physeter macrocephalus | reverse complement strand
TTTTGTTTATCTTCTCAAGGAACCAGCTTTTAGTTTTACTGATCTTTGCTATTGTTTTCTTTGTTTATATTTCATTTATTTCCACTCTGATCTTTATGATTTCTTTCCTTCTGCTAACTTTGGGTTTTGTTTGTTCTTCTTTCTCTAGTTCCTTTAGGTGTAAGGTTAGATGGTTTATTTGAGATTTTTCTTGTTTTTGAGGTACGCTTGTATAGCTATAAACTTCCCTCTTAGAACTGCTTTTGCTGCATCCCATAGGTTTTGGATCATCGTGTTTTTGTTGTCATTTGTCTCTAGGTATTTTTTGATTTCCTCTTTGATTTCTTCAGTGATCTCTTGGTTATTTAGTAACTTATTATTTAGCCTCCATGTGTTTGTGTTTTTTACGTTTTTTTCCCTGTAATTCATTTCTAATCTCAGAGCATTGTAGTCAGAAAAGATGCTTTTCATTTCAATTTTCTTAAATTTACTGAGGTTTGATTTGTAACCCAAGATGTGTTCTATCCTGGAGAATTTCCATGCGCACTTGAGAAGAAAGTGTAATCTGCTGTTTTTGTATGGAATGTCCTATAAATATCAATTAAATCTATCTGGTCTATTACATCATTTAAAGCTTCTGTTTCCTTATTTATTTTCATTTTGGATGATCTGTCCATTGGTGTAAGTGAGGTGTTAAAGTCCCCCACTATTATTGGGGTTACTGTTGATTTCCTCTTTTATAGCTGTTAGCTGTTGCCTTATGTATTGTGGTGCTCCTATGTTGGGTGCATATATGTTTATAATTGTTATATCTTCTTCTTGGATTGATCCCTTGATCATTATGTAGTGTCCTTCCTTGTCTCCTGTAACATTCTTTATTTTAAAAAGTCTATTTTATCTGATATGACTATTGCTATTCCAGCTTTATTTTGATTTCCATTTGCATGGAATATTTTTTTCCATCCCCTCACTTTCAGTCTGAATGTGTCCCTAGGTCTGAAGTGGGTCTCTTGTAGACAGCATATGTATGGGTCTTGTTTTCGTATCCATTCAGCAAGACTGTGTCTTTTGGTCAGAGAATTTAATCCGTTCACGTTTAAGGTAATTATTGATATGTATATTCCTATTACCATTTTCTTAATTGGTTTGGGTTTGTTTTTGTATGTCATTTTCTTCTCTTGTCTTTCCCACTTAGAGAAGTTCCTTTAGCATTTGTTGTAGGGCTGGTTTGGTGGTGCTGAATTCTCATAGCTTTTGATTGTCTGTAAAGCTTTTGAGTTC
The DNA here is from genome assembly GCF_002837175.3 of Physeter macrocephalus. Classification (NCBI taxonomy): domain Eukaryota; kingdom Metazoa; phylum Chordata; class Mammalia; order Artiodactyla; family Physeteridae; genus Physeter; species Physeter macrocephalus. The sequence continues at coordinate 87,697,430 of NC_041215.1, read as the reverse complement.
TCCATTGAATCTGAATGAGATCCTTGCTGGGTAGAGTAATCTTGGTTGTAAGTTCTTCCCTTTCATCACTTCAAGTATATCATGCCACTCCCTTCTGGCTTGTAGAGTTTCTGCTGAGAAATCAGCTGTTAACCTTATGGGAGTTCCCTTGTATATTATTTGTCGTTTTTCCCTTGATGCTTTCAGTAATTTTTCTTTGTCTTTAATTTTTGCCAGTTTGATTACTATGTGTCTCGGCATGTTTCTCCTTGGGTTTATCCTGTATGGGACTCTCTGCACTTCCTGGACGTGGGTGGCTATTTCCTTTCCCATGTTAGGGAAGTTTTTGACTATAACCTCTTCAAATATTTTCTCTGGTCCTTTCTCTCTTTTCCTTCTGGGACCCCTATAATGTGAATGTTGTTGTGTTTAATGTTGTCCATCCTGTATGGGACTCTCTGCACTCCCTGGACGTGGGTGGCTATTTCCTTTCCCATGTTAGGGAAGTTTTTGACTATAACCTCTTCAAATATTTTCTCTGGTCCTTTCTCTCTTTTCCTTCTGGGACCCCTAAAATGCGAATGTTCTTGAGTTTAATGTTGTCCCAGAGGTCTGTTAGGTTGTCTTCATTTCTTTTCATTCTTTATCCTTTATTCTGTTCCGCAGCAGTGAATTCCACCATTCTGTCTTCCAGGTCACTTATCCGTCCTTCTGCCTCAGTTATTCTGCTATTGATTCCTTCTAGTGTAGTTT
>NC_041215.1:87696000-87696415 GCF_002837175.3 Physeter macrocephalus | reverse complement strand
GTTGTTTGGCCTGAGGCAACCCAACACTGGAGCCTACCTGAGCTCTTTGGTGGGGCTAATGGCAGACTCTGGGAGGGCTCACGCCAAGGAGTACTTCCCAGAACTTCTGCCGCCAGTGTCCTTGTCCCCACGGTGAGCCACAGCCACCACCTGCCTCTGCAGGAGACCCTCCAACACTAGCAGGTAGGTCTGGTTCAGTCTCCCCTGAGGTCACTGCTCCTTCCCCTGGGTCCCAGTATACACTACTTTGTGTGTGCTCTCCAAGAGTGGAGTCTCTGTTTCCCCCAGTTCTGACGAAGTCCTTCAATCAAATCCTAGTACTTTCAATGTCTGATTCTCTAGGAATTCCTCCTCCCATTGCTGGACCCCCAGGTTGGGAAGCTTGACGTGGGGCTCAGAACCTTCACTCCAGTGG
>NC_041215.1:87689031-87695822 GCF_002837175.3 Physeter macrocephalus | reverse complement strand
CTGCATCGGCAGGCGGACGCGCAACCACTGCGCCACCAGGGAAGCCCCCCCTGTGTCGTTTTGATAGCCAAGGTTTTACAAAATTGTTTTCCAGATATATATATCCTTTCTCTCCCTCTCTCTGAATTATTGAGTGAAAGCACGTCCTTTTACCCCGCTATATTGGTTCCAATCCCCCTGTGTCGTTTATTCTTCTTTTTTTTTTTTTTTTTTTTTGTGGTATGCGGGCCTCCCTCTGCCACGGCCTCTCCCGTTGCGGAGCACAGGCTCCGGACGCGCAGGCCCAGCGGCCATGGCTCACGGGCCCAGCTGCTCCGCGGCACGCGGGATCCTCCCAGACCAGGGCGCAAACCCGGTTCCCCTGCATCGGCAGGCAGACGTGCAACCACTGCGCCACCAGGGAAGCCCCCCCTGTGTCGTTTTGATAGCCAAGGTTTTAAAAAATTGTTTTCCAGATATATATATCCTTTCTCTCCCTCTCTCTGAATTATACATATATGTATTTATGTGTGTATGTGTACATATATATGTGTGTGCAAATATATGTATATATGTATACGTATATATATATAATTCATATATATATGTATGGTACCTATATATCCTCTCTAATATGTCATTTAATGTGTGTATGTGTACATATATATGTGTGTGCAAATATATGTATATATGTATACATGTATATATATATAATTCATATATATATGAATGGTACCTATAGATCCTCTCTAATATGTCATTTAACAAATGAGGATTTTAACATTTATCTGGGCAACTAAAAATTACATGTTTGGAGTTTAAAAAATAATTGTGAACCTCCCTTCTTCAGGAAAGTCTGTCCTTGAAGTGATTACCTACAGAAGGGTTTGCAGGTTGGGTTTTGTTTTTTTTTTTTTTTTTGCTGTACGTGGGCCTCTCACTGTTGTGGCCTCTCCCGTTGTGGAGCACAGGCTCCGGATGTGCAGGCTCAGTGCCCATGGCTCACAGGCCTAGCCGCTCCGTGGCATGTGGAATCTTCCGAGACCAGGGCACGAACCCGTGTCCCCTGCATTGGCAGGCAGACTCTCAACCACTGCGCCACCAGGGAAGCCCTGCAGGTTGAGTTTTTGTCTCTAAAGCAGATTAGGAAATAAATTAGTGAGGTTTTTCTTAGTTAGAATTGTTTAGCTTAAATGCCTGGGTAGCTTATTTTTTCTCATATATTTAATTAGCAGTCTATATTAGCTAGAAAATAAAAATATAATATATGTACTATGCAAAATATGTATTATGTATTTTTGTATATGAGTATATTCAAACAAATTATCTTAATATTTTGTCAGTTTATCTTTGTAATGAAGTTTTACAAATTGGGTGTGTTATTTATACATAATTTTTTAAAGATATTACAATATTTTTAAATGATCATCTGTTATAATATTTTTCATTCTCATCACGAATTTCCTTGAAACCTTACCAGTAGAAGGTGTTGTCATACTTTGATCCCCAATCTGAGAGTTAGAGATGGTATCTTAATCTGCATTTTTTGGGTGTATTATGAATCAGGTCCACCATTTTCTCATATGTTTAAGTACCATCTCTGTTTCATTCAATTTACTTATTCTATGCCAATTATATCCTTTGGTCTATTTTTCTATTTGGTTGTTTCTCATTTTCTTGTTCTTCCGGCCCTTATCTAAGTTAAGCCCATTGCCAGTGAAATATTGCAAACTTTTTTTCTCTGTTTTTCTTTTCATTGACTTTGCATTTGTTGATCACAATTAAAAATTGTTTGATATAGTTGAACTTATCAATCTTTTATTGTTCCTGGATTTTGACTTAGTGTTAGAAGTTCTTCTAGACCTATACTGTGTTCTCCCAGTACTTGTATAGTTTCATTTTTTACATTTAGATGGTTGATCCATTTGGAGTTTATCTTTGTAGACACAGTTTTATCTTTCTCCATATTTAGAAAGTATAGTCAGTTCTACTATAGTACTTGTTTTGAAAATACAAGTTGTTACAATGAAATTGATATATTAGGGAGCAGTTTGAACATAACATTAATTTTGCATTTGTTTATGTACAATTTTATCTTTGAGAAACACCAGATGTATACAGAAAGTTACCCAGCTGATCTGAGCCATGCTATGCAGGAATACACAAAACGAAAGCACACACACGCACCTCAGCTGTTTACCTTAGTTCACCACATGTTTTATCCTACATGGTGTGTTTTGATATTACTTCACACATTTGTAAACTTTTCTGTGTTAAAACACCCCACTCATTTAAAATCCCAAACATGCTTAAGCATTCTGTTTCAAAAATATCAAGCAGTGCATACAAGAGTAAAACTGTAAAACCTAAAATAAAGATTTTCAAAGAAATGAGAAAGTATGTGATAACACTCAAGCAAAAGGCATAAAGGAATTCACATTGCAGACAATCGAGACTCCACAAAAATAAAAGAAACCTCTATGGCTGGAACAACTTCAAGTGCTGTGAAGTCATTGAGAAAAAGATCTAAAGAAATAGAAGATGCAAAGATTGTGGAATATGAAGACCAAACTGCATTGTGAACAACTTTTCTTACAATCAAAGAGAAAGCATAATCTATATACAAATCCTTAGACATCACAAAGTCCTGCAGAAGTGACTTCTTTTTACTTAAGTGTTGAATTGGTGATTTTAAACATCTCTAGTTTTCAAAATCTTCAATAGTCTGGTGAAACGATGAGTACAAAAAGAAAGCCACAAAATTTCCAGCAGCAAAACAGATGTTAATTGAAGAAGTGGGCTATATAGTGTATCACATTACAGTTTTAATAAAACAGGTATCAATTAAAAATGCATGTTTTGGGGCTTCCCTGGTGGCACATTGGTTGAGAGTCCACCTGCCGATGCAGGGGACACGGGTTCGTGCCCTGGTCTGGGAAGAACCCACATGCCGCGGAGCGGCTGGGCCCGTGAGCCATGGCTGCTGAGCCTGCACGTCCGTAGCCTGTGCTCTGCAACGCGAGAGGCCACAACAGTGAGAGGCCCGCGAACCGAAAGAAAAAAAAAAAAAAATTAGTAGAAAAATGCATGTCTTGAAGGACCTACATCTCAAAGGCAGAAAAACAAGCCCAAGTATTTAAGGCTGTGAAGCATCACAAATTGTGATAATCCTTCTACCACTTCGTAGTGAGTCACAGGCTGCAACCCTTCCTAAGTTCACGTCCACAAACAAACCTCAGGTCTTTTCCAAATTTGAGTGCCATTTTAATTATAGTATTTATGTATTTCTTAACCATTTAGTGTGTATAAAACTGTGCTATACTTAAAAAAAATTAGATTCCTATCTTTTTAATGTCTTACTGATGAAGTTTTGACTGTTGAACCCTAACCCATTTTTCCCTAAGCCCTGTAGTCTTTATTGTGTGAGTTTGCATAATGGGTGATTTTAGGGAACATATATTTTCCATTACAGCAGAACTCACTGTACATGTTTTCTGGTAATTTGAAATACTGGTTTTATCTTTTATTAAATTTCTATATGTACCTTTTCTATTTCTGGACACTCAATTTTATTTCATGGTCAGTCTGACTGCTCATATGCCAATGCCACATTATTTTACTTTTTGAGTCTTGATACTATTTCAATAACTAGTAGAGCCAGCTAATCCTCCTCCTGCCCACCTTCCCCCACCCATAGTTCCTATATTTTGGAGTTTTTCTGCCCTATTTTTTGCTTGCTTATTTTTCCATATAGACTTTAGAATCAATTTTTTGAGCTCTAGGAAGAAAGATATTGATGATTTAAATAGAATCACATAAATTCATGAATTAACACAGATACTGAGTCTTTCTCTTCATGAAATATCTCCAGAAAATGCCTTTCATTTTCTCAAGTCTATATTGGTGGTTTTCAGAAGTGTTTTCATGGTTTTTTTCTCACAGAAGTTGTTAGATTACTTATTAAGTATATTTGTAGCATTGTATATTTTTTTGTTGCTATGTTAAATGGGATTTTAGTTTCTGTTATATCATTTAAATGATTGTTGTTTTGGTAGTTCTTGATTTCCATATATTAATTTTGTATCCTGCTACCTTACTGAGTTATCTTATTGTTCGTGTTTTTCTGCGCGGGCTTTCTCTAGTGGCAAGTGGGGGTCACTCTTTGCTGTGATGCGCGGGCTTCTCATTGCAGTGGCCTCTCCCGTTGTGGAGCATGGGCTCTAGGCGTGTGGGCTTCAGTAATTGTAGCACATGGGCTCAGTAGTTGCAGATTGCGGGCTCCAGAGCGCAGGCCCAGCAGCTGTGGCGCACGGGTTTAGTTGCTCCGCGGCGTGTGGGATCGTCCCGGACCAGGGCTCGAACCCGTGTCCCTTGCATTGGCAGGCAGTGTTTTCATGGTTTTTTTCTCACAGAAGTTGTTAGATTACTTATTAAGTATATTTGTAGCATTGTATATTTTTTTGTTGCTATGTTAAATGGGATTTTAGTTTCTGTTATATCATTTAAATGATTGTTGTTTTGGTAGTTCTTGATTTCCATATATTAATTTTGTATCCTGCTACCTTACTGAGTTATCTTATTGTTCGTGTTTTTCTGCGCGGGCTTTCTCTAGTGGCAAGTGGGGGTCACTCTTTGCTGTGATGCGCGGGCTTCTCATTGCAGTGGCCTCTCCCGTTGTGGAGCATGGGCTCTAGGCGTGTGGGCTTCAGTAATTGTAGCACATGGGCTCAGTAGTTGCAGATTGCGGGCTCCAGAGCGCAGGCCCAGCAGCTGTGGCGCACGGGTCCAGCTGCTCCGTGGCATGTGGGATCCTCCCAGACCAGGGCTCGAACCCGCATCCAAGGCATTGGTAGGCGGACTCTCAACCACTGGGCCACCAGGGAAGCCCAGATGAAGTGATTTTGATGTTATTAAGAAAGAGAAAGCATTTAGGGCATTTTCCAATTCACATACCCTAAATGCCTTTTCTTTTTTTAATGGCATTAAAACTAATACTTCCATTACAACATGAAATAGTAATGACAGTGGTTATCCTGGTCTTGTTCTTGGCTTTAAAAGGAATGGTTCTAGTATTTCCCCTTTCAACGAACCCCTGGATTTTGGTCTGTGATAGACTAAGCAAGTTTCTATCTATTACCATTTTACTGAGTGTTTTATTAGGAGGGAGAAGAGAATTCCTGGGTCTAATGGAACATTGCTTGATAAAACAGGCTGTCAAGGATGTACAGAAGAAAATACAGTAAGTAGAAAGCAGGATTCTTGAATTTTTAAATAAATAGTTGTGAAAATGGAACTTCTTTGGGTATATGCCTTTGAATCTACCACTGAATTTGTTTCATGTATCATTATGATGGGAAGTGGCAATTCTGAATAGATTATGGACAAGTTTGTGTGTGGACTGGGGTGGGTGGGGTATATATGTGTTTACTAATAAAACTTTGTGATTAAAAAATGTGATTAAATCCAGAATTATGTGTCAATTTTTATTTTGTCTTAGGCTCTGCATCCTAAGAGTGCATATTGATAGAGATGATATCAGCTTTTTATTTGCCAACTCTACATATACAGCTACCAGATTATTATAAATTTAAGGTAAGAGCACAGATTAAAAAACTAAAAATTTAAAGGGGATAATGAGGGTAAGGTTTACTGGAGGCTACGATCCTATTCCCTTGCGTTTTTCTATAGTGCTTAGTGACAGGCACTGTGGGCACTTTGCAGAATATTTGTATAAGAAAGAGATGAATTTTGAGGTAAATTTGAAGCCAATACAACTGCAGTCATGTCGCATAGTGGTTTAGTTTATAGTGTAGCATCATTTTTTTTTAAACATCTTTATTGGAGTATAATTGCTTTCCAATGTTGTGGTAGTTTCTGCTGTGAATCAGCTATATGTGTACATATAGCCCCATATCCCCTCCCTCTTGCATCTCCCTCCCACCCTCCCTATCCCACCCCTCTAGGTGGTCACAAAGCACGGAGCTGATCTCTCTGTGTAGCATCATGTTTTAGTACATAGCTTTTGGTGGCAGACTTCTTGTGTTTAATTCCTGGCTATACCACTTACTACCTTTGTGATTATGGTCAAATTCTATACATGTTCTGTGCCTTAGCTTTCTCATCCATAAAAACATGGATGATAATGCCTACTTCATAGGCTATTGTTAGGTTTAAATCAGTTATATATAGAAGAGCTTAGGATATTACCTAGCATATAGTAGGTGCTTTATAAACATTAGTATTTTTATTGGATGCCAAGTTCTGCCTAGTTTTATGGCTATGTTCCTATTTGTGACCACTTTTTACAATGGTTAGTCTAGAAAATACAGGTGATTTGTTTTATTAAGTGAGAAATTAGGATGTTTTTCTTACAGTTAAGGCATCCTATTGTAATAATCTTTATTTTTATTATATCAGAGAATATATCCTAGAAGTTTGAGTTGAATAAGCAACATATTTAAATAATGCTACCTAAAGAAGCCTGTGATAATCATATATAAAATGGAGTGCATGAAACAAAATTAAAAACTAAATCTCAAATAGAATTAAACTTCAATATATTCAGATTATTTATTTAAAACAATTAATATATTTACATGCTGCTCCATTGTTCTATTAAGATATAATATAGCTAATTCCTAAAGAAAAATATTTTTTTTAATGACACATTTTCTGAAAAACTATTCTCTCGTGACTTTTTAATTAAAATTTTTTAACATCGTTATTGGAGTATAATTGCTTTACAGTGTTGTGTTAGTTTCTGCTGTATAACAAAGTGAATCAGCTATATGCATACCTATATCCCCATATCC
>NC_041215.1:87667846-87688674 GCF_002837175.3 Physeter macrocephalus | reverse complement strand
TCCATACTGTTCTCCATAGTGGCTGTATCAATTTACATTCCCATCAGCAGTGCAAGAGGGTTCCCTTTTCTCCACACCTCCTCCAGCATTTATTGTTTGTAGACTATGGTAAAAAGTGGGGTCATGCCTCTCTGGGCTTCATTACCTTCTCATAAAAGTAGAAACTTATATTAGATTTCTTTCATATCCCTTCCAATTCTAAAGTTTCATGAATTTCTTATAAAGGAATCCTAATGTATCTTTAAAGTACATGGATACAGAAAATGAATAAAATTTATTGATCCTTTTAAGGTAGGCTACATATAAGTAAATCATTTGATTTATTCTTGAATACTCCCATAACTATGTAAATGTTTTTATTAGATACTAAATTTTAGTTGATATTATTTAGAAACAATATGTTTCTTCTTAGCTTAGACAATTAAACTTTGCTATCAAAGTGCTTTATGGAAAAGCCTGCTTTCATTACAATGACATATTTGGTAGCAACTGGTGTAATTCCCATTTTTAGAAAAATGTAGATGATTCATTGTGACATGTTAGGAACCAATATATCTACTTCAGTCTAATTTATTTGTTAATCTCAAGAAATTTTAAGTCTGAAATTTTGCCCTATTTGCAGGTTAACAAGTTAATCTCATGGATGCTGTTGAAGACATGTGATTACTAGATGAGAGATAAAGGACAATTTAATTAACTATAGCAATAGTGGTAGCCAGAATATCAATATTTTTGTATGGGTTCCCTGAGCCTCTATACCCACAGTATGAGGTGAATAGGACTAGATGATGCCTGTATACATAGTGAGTTGTGTTACAGGAGAGAAACCCTGAACTCATGGAAATCTGAATCTTTTATAATGACCAATAAGGAAACCTTCCCTTTGCTCCAGGTGAAACATTATCTCTATTTACCAAAGCTATTCACTATACAAATACACTTGAAAAGATAGTCTAGAACAAAAGATGGTGCCTCTGCTCACAAAAAGCTCAGAAGCAAGAGACTCATGGAGAATTGTCTCTCAGTACTTATACCTCTTGATAATAACTTAAAAGATTCCAATTAATTTTTAGTAACACTACACGTTCAGATAAAGACGTCAAAACTTGAAAATTTAAGCTCAGCCTATCACATTTACAAAGTCATCAATCTGGAATAATCAGAATTATAGAAGTTTCCATACTGAGTTAGACAATGATATGTCTGAAATGGCATGTGGCTAACTATAAAATAGTATATGTTCACTAATATTTGGTAGCAACTGGATTCTGATAATATTTTGGGAGTTGTTATGGATATTTTTCTGTCCTAGTGTCATTCTTTTCATTCTGGGGAAATTACTCTGATGTTTTCTGAAATTCAGTCCTGGAGTGATATCAGTAGCAGAATGACAACTCTATTGGATCAGTTGATAACCACTGAACATACACATAAGAAGATGAAATGGACAATGCTTTAGAATGGGGATTCCCAATCGGGGCCCATAAAATCATTATTACAAATTAAAATGAAGATCAGGAATTGCCTAGGGAATTGAGAAATCATGAGGGGGCAAATGGTGCAAGTTTAGTTTAACTAAAATTAATGTGTTAACAGAAGAATTCTGGCAGACATTGCACAGAGGCAGCCTGTCATAAATGCTGCTCAGCTAAACTCTTAAGGTTTCTCAGAGAATCCAGAAGTAACTAAAATAGCTTTTACTAATGACTAGCCAACCTGTTCCATGGCAGACTACCCAGACTGTTTTTTTTTTTTTTTCTTTAATGGTTTCCAGCCAATCAGCTTACCTGAAGAAAAGTAGAACAAACACATTGCTCTCAGAAAATCTATGGTTTTTTTTTCTACTTCATCTCCTCTTGGTTTTATAAATTCATTTTTGGCTGTTCTTAAAAAGTGTTTAATGACTGACCCTCTTTTATAAAAGAAACCTTTGTGTGAATATTAACTAAATGTTTCTGAGTTATTTGTTCACAGTCCAAATTCATAATATCTCCTGTGTGTAAATTATTTTAAAGTGTATATGTGCTATTTTATTAAATAAAAGTTTATATAAAAGCATTAACAAATGTACAGTAATTTTTAAATGTATATTTTCTCAATTAACTGATAATAATGGAGACAGTGGCCCTTATAATAACCGTTAATCAATTAGCCAGTATTTAAAAAATACCTATTATTTACTTAGCATAGTCCCTGAAGACAGCTAGTCAGGCAGGGATACCAGAAACACAAAATGTTTACATAATTGTTATTATTCTATTAAGCATGAAAATGATCAGTTTAGACAATAAATATTCTAGCCGTTTAGAGGAGAGGTTTAGCAGGTAGAGGTCGAGGTGGGGCTAGAGTGATGGAGGGATTGTGGAGTGTGGTCATGAAGAAAGGAAAGAACATTTTGGAAAGTTACAATAACCAGAGCAAAGAGGCAAATGGTTCTAGTAAGGAAGATGGAGCAAATATATGTATAGGGAAAAATGGGGTTTGAATGCTGGTTATTGACGAAGATTCTCTCATTGTCCAAACTACTCAGACTCCTCTGAACTTTTTTTCAACTAGGCCTGACTCTTGTATTTCCATGTTCCCCTGCATTGTCCAATTTTAGCAAGTATCCTGCTAACTCAATTTAATCAGTATCCCTTTCCCTGGATATCTGATTGGGTTCCTCATCCTCTGCCATCCCTCAGGTGATATCTGATCACCCTAGACTGTCTTAAACAAGAATCCTATTAAGTTGGTTTAGCCACAATCCTCCATAATCCCCGAAGTTTCCTTTTAGTAATTTTCCATCCACTGATCCCCACCCTACTCTTTGGCTATAAATTCCCTCTTGCCCAAGCGGTATACAGAGTTGAACCCAGTCTCTCCCCCACTTCAGTATTCCATCTCAGTGGTCCCTGTACACATCTTGATAGTCTCCCCCCACCCCACCTTGAATAAAGTCTTCCTTATTATGTTTTAACAAATCTCATTGAATATTTTTTTTTCTTTAACACTACTCAAAAGTGTGAACCATAGACCAGCAGTATAGTCATGAACTGAGAGCTTATTAGAAATATAGAATCTCAGATTCCACCCTACATTTAATGAATTAAACCTGCAGTTTTACAAGATTTCTCAGGTGATTTATATGCACATTAAAGATTAAGAAACATTGCTAGGTGATTTGTTTCCAATGCTTGTCACTAAACCAAGGACCATTTTGGCTAAATAAGAATGCCTAGAAAGCTTGCTAAAAATAGAAGTTCTCAGAAACCTCCACCAGATATTCTAATTCACTAAGCTTGAAATTCAGGAATGTTAACAAGCTTCCCCAGGTGATTGTGATGCACCACTGCCCTAAGCGGAGGACAGTATCTTCTAACTTTGACTTGATCTAGTTCCAGATCACTGATTTTCAACCTTGGCTGCACATTAGAATCACTTGGAGACCTCTTTAAAAATACTGATCATTGAGCTCCACTCTGACAGTCTGATTTATCGGTGGTGTTGTGGGACTGAGGAATCCTTTTTTTTTTTTTTAAACATCTTTATTGGACTATAATTGCTTTACAATGGTATGTTAGTTTCTGATTTATAACAAAGTGAATCAGCTATACATATACATATATCCCCATATCCCCTCCCTCTTGCGTCTCCCTCCCACCCTCCCTATCCCACCCCTCTAGGTGGTCAGGAATCCATATATTTTTAAAACTCCTCATCGACTTTATTGTGCACCCAGGATTGAGAAATACTATTCCTTATAATTTAGTTTAAATAGCATAGGTGGGAATAAATGAAAGGAATGTAACAGGGAAGAGCCAGTTCTGACCCCATGTTGGATCTGTTTCTTTGACTTTTACCTTTGCTTTTCACTGCTTTTGTTATTATATCACACAAGGCTGCCCCTCTGCCTGAATGTTAAAGTGCCTTTGTTCAACTCACAGGGAGAGAATCTGACCCTGCTCACCTGTGAATGGCTGCAGAAAAGGAGAAATTAACACATCCCCTCCCAATTCTGGCCAAGCCAGGCAAAACTAATGGCCTTTTTACTTTGCTTCCTCACCTCCCCCCACCCTCTGTTCTATAAAAGAAACTGGCATCCAGACCCCGATAAGATGGTTTTTTGGGGGACTGTAATCTGCCATCTTCTTGGTCTGCCGGCTTTTCCAAATAAAGTCGCAATTCCTTGTCTCAACACCTCGTCTCCCGATTTATTAGCCTGCCATGCAGCGAGCAGAGCGAGATTGGACTCGGTAACAGGAACCTTGGATTTTTTTTTTTTTTTCAAAACAGAAGAGTTACATATGAGATGGACCTAAATGGGAGATTATTTTCGTGGTGGTGTAAAGAAATAGATTTAAAAGAGAGAGATAAGCAGTGTGAAAACCATCTGTAATAGTGCAGTGGAGAGCTGTTCTACTGAAGCACTAACAGTAAAAATGGAAAGGAAGATTTTGAGAGAAGAAATATTTCGAATGAAGAATTATCAGGTCTTTGAAACGAACTCTTAGTAAGGAGTAGGTTTAATAACATAAGAGTCTGTAGAGAGTTCAAGAAAACTGAGTGTTGAGAAATTACTATTGGATTGGATGGTTCGGAAGTCATGGAGATTTTTGAGAGTATTATTTCAGTGAAGGGGTGGGAACAAAATTTAAAATGTAAGAGATTGTAGAGAGAATTAATGATGAAGAAAATTAGGTTGTGTGGTGACTTCATTTAAAATCCTTAACCAAGAAGACAAGAAAGAAATAACATGCTTCTAGAAAGGAGAAATAGTCGAGTGAAGGCCGTTGTTGTTTTAAAGGGTGACATTTACATGTAAAGAGAAGTTACAGAAGAGACTGAAAATAGAAAGCAAACCAAAACAATACTTTAATTTTCTTTTTCTGAACATTAAAACTATGTAAAAAATTCAACAAATTTTAGTTGGCTGAGGGGACTATTTGTCAAAAGGTGCTATGGGTTTAAGAAAATGATTTAGATGCTGTCTAAACAATGAACTCTCATCACTTTAATCCATGGCATAGCAGCACCTGAGCCCACTGGGCCATTGTATTAAAAGTTACACCTTAAAAACACAACTGGGCCAGAATAAGTAACACCCTTTCATTTTGAGAACTGATCTTTCTTTGTAATCCTGTGAATGGTGGGGCTGGGGTGGGAGGAGGAGAAGTACACTTAATTTTGCCTATTAAAGATCACTTAGTCTCTTCTGTCTAGAATAGCCTCTTTTGGGGAAATTGTCAATTAATTCAAAGTTCAAACTTCCTAAAAGGCCGTTTCTCTCCTTTCTCAAAAGTCTTTCCTTTCTCCATTTCAGGAGAGTGTCTAGGTGTGTGTGTGTTGGTTGTGGGGCTTACATTTACTCATGGTGGACTCTCTATTAGCCTGAGTTTTGCCCCTTCATTGTTTCATTCTGGTTTCTACTGCAGTGAAGTTGATTGATCTGGTATAGCCTTGTGGAAGCATGCTTATACCACCTTGATTTTTTACTAGTGTATAAGCATCCTCTGCTTAAGTTCATAGTTTCTCCCATCTGTCCGCAGTCATGATGTGCCTGCTGATATATCTTATCTTGACTAATTGACCACAGTGTCACTAGGAGTGAAAGAGATGAGCAACCTACTAAAATGCTGCTTAATTACTCATAACAGGAAAAACCAAAAGATCTGATGGCTGAAAACCTGATGTCAGTTTCCCTGTGGATAGTAATGAATTTCTACCTAATTTCTAGACCCAAATTAGTTCACAGACCTAGAACTCCTTGAGGAAGGGGAGACCAGGTCCTCCTGAGGAAGGATGCTGCACAGAGCCACGAGGTATATACTGTGAATTCTCTTCCAAGCCTTTCCCAAAGGGCCACTATTAGGGGGACTGCACACTGGGGAAAAGGAAATACCCTGACTTTTCAGAGATTACTAGATACAGGTTACGAATTGATATTATTTCTGGGTACCCCATATTCATCATGATCCACCAATCAAAATGGGAGCTTACGGTGGCCAGCTGATAGATGGAGGCTTAGCCTAAATTTGAGTTACAGTGGACCGTAGAGCATAGCTGGTGTTTTCTTCCTTGGTTCCTGAATGTATAATTGGAATAGACATACTTGGTAACTGGCAAAATCTCCACTTCTTGCTGCCTTGTTAAACTTTACTGAGTGTGTTATCTATTAATTTTTTCCAGCTTTACTGAAGTATAATTGACAAATACAATTGTATTTAAGATGTACAATGTGATGAATTAATATATGTATATATGTGAAATAACTACTGTAATCAAGTTAACACATCCATTACCTCATGTAGTTACTTTTTTTTTTTTTTTTGTGAAAAAACTTAAGATCTATTCTCTTAGAAAATTTCAAGTATACAATACAGTACTATTAATGGTAATCACCATGCTGTATATTAGATCCCCAGATCTGATTCATCTTACAACTTGAAGTTTGTACCCTTTGACCAACACCTCCCTGTTCTCCCACTCTCTAACCCCTGGAAACTAATGTTCTACTCTCTGCTTCTATGAGTTCAACTTTTTTAGATTCCACATATATGTGAGAACATACAGTATTTGTATTCTCTGTCTGTCTTATTCCACTTAGCATAATGTCCTCCAGGTTCATCCATGTTTTTGTAAATGGTGTTCTTTTTTATGGCTGAATGTTTTTCCATTGTATATATACCACATTTAAAAAATCCACTCATCCATTGATGATACTTAGGTTGTTTCCATATCTTGGTTATTGCAAATAAAGCTTCAATGAACAGGGGCGTTCAGATGCCTCCTCAAGATACTGATTTGATTTCCTTCGGAAATGCACTCAGAAGTGGGCTTAATGGCTAATATGGTAGTTCTATTTCTAATCTTTTGAGGACCCTCCATACTATTATCCATAACAGCTGTACCAATTTACATTTCCATCAAGTGCAAAAGTGTTCCCTTTTCACCACACCCTAGCCAACACATCTTATCTTTTGTCCTTTTGATAATAAACTTCCTAACATGTTTGAGGTGATATCCCATTGTGGTTTTGATTTGCATTTCTCTGATGATTAGTGATGTTGAGCACCTTTTCATATACCTTTTGTCCATTGTATGTCCATTCAAATTATTTGCCTATTTTTAAATCAGGATTTTTTGTTGTTGTTGCTGTTTTTCTATTGAGTTGTGTGAGTTCCTTGAGTATTTCCAATATTAACCCTTATCAGATATACAGTTTAGAAATATTTTCTCACATTCAGTAGGTTGCCTTTTTGTTTTGCTAGTTGTTTCCTTTGCAGTGCAGAAGCTTTTTAGTGTGACTTACTCCTACTTGTTTATTTTTACTTTTGTTACCTGTACTTCTGGTGTAATATTTAGAAACGGTTACCAAGATCAATGTCGAAGAGATTTTCCCCTTTGTTTTATTCTAAGAGTTTTATTGTTTCAGCTTTTTTCTTATATTTTATTCTAGGAGCTTTTCCCCTATGTTTTATTCTAGGAGTTTTATGTTTTCAGGTCTTATATTAAAAGTCTTCAATCGATTTCAAGTTAATTTTTGTGTATGGTATAATATAAGTGTCCGATTTCATACTTTTGCAAGTGGATATTCAGTTTTCCAAACACCATTTATTGAAAAGACTATTCTTTCTTCATTTTATGTTCTTGGTATTTGTGTGGTATGTAGCACCAGTTGTAATGTCTCTTTTTTTTTCATTTCTTTAAAAAATTTTTTTTATTGACATATATTTGATTTACAGTGTTGTGCAAATCTCTGCTGTACAGCAAAGTGACTCAATTATACACATATAAGAATTCTTTTTTTTATATGCTCAACATCACTAATTATTAGAGAAATGACTGCAATGAGGTACCACCTCACATCAGTTAGAATGGCCATCATTAAAAAGTCTACATAAGCTGGGACAAGGTAAGAGAGTGGCATGGACATGTATACACTACCAAATGAAAGATGGATAGCTAGTGGGAAGCAGCCACATAGCACAGGGAGATCAGCTTGGTGCTTTGTGACCACCTAGAGGGTGGGATAGGGAGGATGGGAGGGAGGGAGATGCAAGAGGGAGGAGATATAGGGATGTATGTATATGTATAACTGATTCACTTTGTTGTAAAGCAGAAACTAACATACCATTGTAAAGCAATTATACTCCAATAAAGATGTTTTAAAAAAAAAGAAAATAAAGGGTAAATTTATATGAAAAAAAAAAGTCTACAAATAACAAATGCTGGAGGGGGTGTGGAGAAAAGGGAACCCTCCTACACTGTTGGTGGGAATGTAATTTGGTACAGCCACTATGGAGAACAGTATGGAGGTTCCTTAAAAAACTAAAAATAGAACTACCATATGACCCAGCAATCCCACTACTGGGCATATACCTGGAGGAAACCATAATTCGAAAGGACGCATGTACCCCAATGTTCATTGCAGCACTATTTACAATAGCCAAGACATGGAAACAACTTAAATGTCCAACAATAGATGAATGGATAAAGAAGATGTGGTACATATATATAATGGAATATTACTCAGCCATAAAAAAGAACGAAATTGGGTCATTTGAAGAGATGTGGATGGACCTAGAGTCTGTCATACAGAGTGAAGTAAGCCAGAAAGAGAAAAACAAATATTGTATATTAATGCATATATGTGGAATCTAGAAAAACGGTACAGATGAACCTATTTGTAGGGCAGGAATAGAGACGTAGATGTAGAGAACGGACATGTGGACACAGTGGGGGAAGAGGAGGGTGAGACGAATTGGGAGATTAGATTTGACATAAATACAGTACCATGTGTAAAATAGATAGCTAGTGAGAACCTGCTGTATAGCACAGGGAGCTCAGTTCAGTGCTCTGTGACAACCTAGATGGGTGGGATGGGGGGTGGGAGGGAGGTCCAAGAGGGAGGGGATATAGGTATACATATAGCTGATTCACTTCATTACACAGCAGAAGCTAACACAATATTGTAAAGCAATTTTACTCCAAAAAAAAAAAAAAATACTGTTTTGACCCATCTGGGGGGTAACTTTGATCGTTGCCAGTTTCAAGTGGGACCAATAGCAAAAGAGGGCTCTCCAGCAGGTCCAGGCTGTAGTGCAAGCTGCCCTGTCTCTCAGGTAGATCCAATTGTGCAAGAAGTAGATAAGGACTCCATATGGAGTATCTGGAAGCCCCAACAGGCAAGTTGCAGCACAGACCCTTAGGGTTTCAGAACGAGATCATTTCCTCCACTGGAAAGAGTTACCAGCAGCTGTTTCTGGTGCATTGCTGAGCACTAGCAGAGATTGAGCACCTGCCCATCAGTTGTACCACAATCTGCATAGATCACTGAATTGTAAAGTTTGGATGAGCAAAGTGACAATTCATTGTAAAATGGTGCTATAATATGAATGTTTGTGTCCCCCTAAAATTCATATGTTGAAATCCTAAGTCCAAAAATAATAGTATTAGGAGATGGAGGTCTTTGGGAGGTGATTAGGTCAGAGGGTGAAGCCTTCATGAACAGAATTAGTGCCCTTACAAAAGAGGCCTGAGAACGCTCCCTTGCCTCTTCTGCCATGTGAGGTTATAGCTCAAATACAACCATCTATGAGGAGGTGGGTTCTCACCAGACACCGAATCTGCTGACATCATGATCTTGGACTTCCCAGCCTCCAGAACCGTGAGGAATAAATGTTGTTTACAAGCCATCTAGTTTATGGTATTTTTGTTATAGCATCCCAAATGGACTAAGACAAATGGAAACTGCATTTTGGGGATCAGGCCCAAGGAAGTCACAAGGGCAAATAAATGATGTCAACAGGTGACCCAAGTTCTGTTTTACCTACCTCTGTTGCACTAATATATCTCTCTGAACTCATATATATGGAAATATTTTATAGATAGTTTGGCTCCATATGTGGAAACAAATATGGGCTGCTATCTCCCTATAGCTCAGAGGTGGCCCTAAAGGACCGTTGGGAAGGAGTGAATATTCTCAGTGAGCAAGGGTGTGAGGTTTAGACATGGTTGTTTACTTTGTATGAAAGAGAAATGAACTGAGTTAGATATACCTCCCAAGAAGGTGGTGAATGGCTTGGCTTGGTCAGGAGGCTGGAATAGGCAAGATTAGAAGATTGGGGGCAGGAAGGTCCAAGGAAGAATGGGCTGGACATATGAGTGTGTGACTCTTCCTATCTCTATTACTGTTCACTGGAATGCATCCAACACAGAAGAAAGACTGAACAACCAGGTGGACAGAATCATCCTTCTGGTGGATGTTGGTCAGCTTCTGTCTTCAGCCACCTCAGTGCTTATGCAGTGGGCTCAAAACAGAGTAGAAATGGTGGTAGGGATGGAGACTGTACATGGCATCAATACGTGGAGTCCTACTAACCATGGCTGATACTGCTGCTGCTGAATGCTGAATCTATTAGAAGCAGAGATCAGTGGTAAGGTCCTGATATATTATCATCCCTCAATAAGATCAACCAGTCACATGATAGAAAGTTGATTACACCAACCCCCTTCCATCCTGAAGATGATAGTAATTCTTCCTTACTATCAAATTCAGATTGATGTCTTCTCTAAATATGGTTTACCTTTCCTTCTAACAGTACTTCTGCAACACCACCATTTGAGCACTTACACAATGTGTGATTTACTAAAACAATACCATATAACATCCTCTCAGATCAAGGAACTCATTTCATAGAGAAAGAGGTGTGAAAGTGGGTGCCCGGCCAAGAGGCCCTCTTGTCCTACCACACATCACATCCCCTGGAAACAACTGGACGATTATAATTATGGAATGGTTCAGCCACTTCCCTTCAAGATTGCCTTGAATCACTGGCTGATATATAATGAGGTGTCCTTATGGCTAAAACACACAGGTCCAGGAACCAAGACATTGATATAGAACTGTTCCCTCTCACCATTCACTTTCTGAGGTCCACCTGTGCAATCTGCACTTTCCTTTCTTGACAGCTTAGCTCTGCTAGATTAGGAGAATTCTTTTACTCAGCAATACAAGGAAGTATCTAGTGAACCTGAAGTTGTGACTGCTTCAAAAGAATGAAAAGACAATCCTGATTTATTATGGGCTCCTCATGCCAGTGGACCAGCAGCTAAAGAAAAGAATTACTATATTCATGGGGGGAAATGAGCCTCAAGATCACGAAGAGCTAGGACTGCTACTAAACAATGGAATTGAGGAGATGCACTGGTGCTTTCACGTCTGGTGATAATGATGAATCAACAGTTGTAGTGACCATAGCATGATAAAAACAAAGCAAATAAAAGCTCAGATTCTCAGGTTGAAGATCTGGGTTATTCCACTCGGTAAGCAACTTGGATAAGCTGAGGAGACAGTGAGCAACCTGGTAGACAGAAGGGAGAGAAAAATACACAAAGGGTGACAGAGAAGTGAGATGATGAGTATGAATTTCAGTTTGGGTATCAGTTGTAGCATCTGTAGCTTGTGCCTCTATCACTTGTGTATTAAGCTTTCTGAAGAAGCAAATGCCTTGAATATTCAGTGATGGATTGTATTTAATGTAAGGCACAAGTTGATCTGAGTGGTACCAGGGTGGATTTATCAGGGTGCCTCTGGTGCGCTTACATACTCTTAGTCATTTCTTCTAGTCCAGCTGTGGATGGGGAGGATAGTTCTAAGTACATTTTGACTCACTTTGTACTGAAAGCATCTTGCCTCAAACGTATCATGTCTTTGATTTCAGCCCCATGGCTCCTCTGATTCTGTGGATGAAGGAGGTGTAAATAGGCAGCTGTAATATGAATCTAGATGTTAGGAAGTAAGTTTGTAGAGGTAAATTTAAGTGTTTCCAGACTGTAGAAGGTATTTGAAGACATTGGAGGGAAAGAGATTCCTTAGGAAGAATTTCAAGTGAAAAGAAAAAGATCATGGGGAAATGTCCCAAACAGTATGTAAAGCACTTATATTTGAGGAACAGTTAATATATGTGCAAAGAGGGAACACTGGCAAAAATCTTGAAGAGTGGCCAGTGATAATACCAGGAGAATGCTTAATGTTTTTATTTAAGGATGGCCTCATTAAGCCAAATTTACTAATCTTCTCAATTTTATATAAAGAACAGAAATAATAATACACACACACACAGAGTTCTTTATAATATATAAAGCCATTCTATAAATTTTCACATTTGATCCATACAAATATATGCAATAAGCTCGGATTTCAAAATTATTCCCATTTTAGAGATAAGGAAATTGGATCCCTGACTTTATTGATAAAGAGTGGATAGCTGGATGTTAAATCAAAGCCTATCTCTTGTTAAACTGAAGGAAGTAACTGTTCATCGTTTTAGACTTTGAATTTTGAATTTTAGCTTCTGGTTCAAAGTCTGCAGCTTCAGCCTTCACATGTTATTTAGAAACCTGCTCCTATTATGCCTATTGTTATATCTTCATCCTGATCTGTGTGTCTTAAACAGGGCATTAACTAGTTATGCCTCTATTTTAATCATTGTAGGTTGATTCATTTATTTGTAAAAGCATTAATTAGTTATCCTCATGCATTGTCTCAGTTTAAGGTAGAGGCTTCAAATGTTACATTAACAAACATTGTTTTTGGAACTTACAGACTGAAATGAATGTATAATATAAACAAATAATATGTATAAATAAAAGATGAAACTAGCTTACTGTTATTAGATTTGCTTCAAATATATTTGTCTGTGTAGGCCATAGAAAGAAAGTAAAATAAAAATGCAACACATATTAAATAAAAACTTTAGTTTTTTTGGTTCTATGTAGATAAGTAATGTTCAAAGATTTCTCTTGGGGGAAAATAATTATACTAAATTTTGTAGATACATACATTTTTGTAGCGGCAATAAACAAATTTGCCACATTTCTAAATTTTAATGAACATACCCAGAAATTGTCAAAACAATTTCCCCTTGATTTGGCATTAAAAATACAAGCAAGACTCTAGAGGGCACTCTATTCCTGTTGTTTTTCAAGAGGTGGTACAATTCCTTTTAAATGCAGCAATGAATGCAGGTATTTAAAATTCGTCGTGAATACTTCCAAGAAGGTTAGAATTCTCATGCAAGATTTTGAAATTAGTATGTGTTAGTGGGATTTTGTGTTTTATGTTATATGCTTTCACTTGGGATAGTTTATGTTCTTTAATGCCTAGGATGTAATTAAGTTATCAGGAGAATATACCTATATTTAAAAGGCTAATCGTTCTAATACGTGTAGATCTAATTGTTTTCTCAGCATTGCTTAATTATGTTTCACTTAATTTCTTTACTTGATTGTTATTGCTAGTAATAACATATATTGTTACTTTAGTCAGAGTTTTGGGATTTTTCTAGGAGTGGCATCATCATATTACTTTGATTCTTCCCTAATTACCTGCACATTAAATGTATATGGGAGGGCCTCATCTGGTGCCTGGATTATAGCAGGTGTTAACTGAATATTCCTTAAATCTGAATCTGAAGGTTAAAAAAATCTTTTAATAGTAAATGAAGGTATCACATTATCTATATCTGTGCCCACTTCCCTAGGCCATTCATGGGCTAGGTGATGGTAAAAACCTGGTCACTCAGGGTTTAATTTAGCTCAGAGATTATTCTGGTTTGTCAGTAGGTTATAAAAAATCTGAATTTGACTGCATTTAAGCCATTGCATTCTACTGATAAATTCTAACAATACTCACATCCCCCCGTTTTTGTACCTTACGTGCCTTGTACGTAAAAAACCATGTGTGCTTAAAACCTCTGGATCTTTTTGCTGGCAGCAGATGTCTCTGTTAAATACCATTTTGTGTGAATAAGTGTTGCCTCCTTAGTTTGGTTTACCAGCCCTTGTGTATAAACCTCTAGCTTCCTAAATCTCTCTACTCTTTAAGCTGAGATTTTATTTCCATTTGTACCCTCAGCTTTGCCAGAATTGACCAAGGGGAATTGAAGTTTTAGGAATAACTCTCTTTTGTTTTCCTATTCTGACTGTGCTTTCAGGGCTAGTAACTTGTGTTGCACAAAACTCCCATTATACATTCCATTTCCAGGAAGTGGGCAATGAATTTTTTTCTCATATGTCTGGATCTTATTTTGGTAACCTTCCAGCTACCCAGTTTGTCCCCAAGTAACTTGAATCTAACTTCACTCTGTACAGTACCTGGAGACGGTAGTCGCAGGTGAACTACAGGCCACTAGAGGGGACTATGTTATCTGCTGCCACTTAACTACATTGTCTGGTTCTTCCATCCGCATTCCCATTGGGGTGCTTCACCACCCACCATTAAGGACATACCTTGTTGGACTCCCCTGACACCAACACTTGCCCTCATCCTCTTTACCTGGTAGTCATAATCCCTTACATTTATGTAGCACTTTCCAAACACATTATTTAACTTACTAAGTGAATCAGCTCCTATAACAGGCATCTATAAATTCGGTATCATCACTTCCTTGTAGAGATGATAAAAATGTGGCTGAAAAAGTCAAGATTTGCAGCCATGTCTTCATATTGCAGATATCAGGATGCTCTTGTTGGTTTGTTTAAAGTAATTGCAACTGGTAATAGACTGTAACTTGCCTGAACTTCTTAATAACTAGAGTTACTTAATAGTTAGAGCCCACTTAAGCTCTCACCCCACATTTTGAGGCCTTGATATTTTTGTTCTGCTCATCTGAATCAGAGCTTCTATTCTGACTCCAACGACTGGATTATGATCTTATTAGGAATTAGGCTCACTATTCCCAAAGCTCAGAATATCACAATAAGCATATAAACGCATCTTCTCAGCTAATAATTTGACATTCTCTTTTCAAACAGTGTATCCCAAACTTACCTGAAAAGACTCGCTAATGGCCTTCTTATACGTACAGATTGCCAGGTTACCAGATTTCTTCCCCGGGCACACTGTAGCTTAGCAGTTCTGGGCAGAGGTCTGAGAATTTTATTGTAGACAGTTATCTTCAAGCAAATTTGAAAATCAACTTCTTGGAGCAGAGTCTCTTAGAAAGGCGTGAAATTAATCTGTTCATGCTCATTTCCTTTTCCGTGACTTTTTTCTCACTAGATTAATTTGAGCATCTTTCTTTTCCTTTTCCCTCCTCCTCGGCCTAGCTTCCACTGTCAATGACAGAATTTCACTTTGATAGCTTATCAGCCCACTGTGTAATTTGGGTCTAGAAAGCTATTTGATCTACAGACGTTCCTTGTCCTGAATTGAATTGGAATAAATGATTCTGAAATTGTACCCATCCAAGATGATTTATGCCATAGCATTTCTAAAGGCCACATATTAATGAAAGAGTTTTGGAACCAGACGGTGTTGGATTTAAATTCTTTTCTTCTCTTCTCAGAAAAAGGTGACATGTCTTTCCCTAAATGACCCTATTCCATCCCTGCCGAAGCTTCCAGGCTATCTCAGTGATGCTTAAGTTAAATTCTAGGAGGCCGCTGACACATTATAAAGACAAAGCACATATATAAAGATCCCACAAGAAAAATGACAAATTATGTAGTGGTTATTTGTGTGGCTAAATTTCTTATTTTTTTTACTTGAGACAATTTGGGGAGGCATTGCCAATGTTTGTAAAAGACTATGATTTTGTAGCATCAATCTTTCTGATCAATACATGATTTCTTCAGCTATATTACAATCTTTAATTGGATTACACTTATGTTTCACTGACTTGGGAATTATACTTTTGTGGTGACTTTGTTTAATTATTACTGTAATTATCAATGACCAATCTGACCTATATTCTTACTGACCTAATTATATGGAAGAGTGGCTAAAGGCCTTTTTTTCTTTTTTACACTATACCATTTCATTTATGTATTTTTTATATCCTCAAGTAGCCTATCAGAAGTTATTTTCAACTGAAAAATGACATTTTATCCCCCAAACAGAAAAGCTATGAATCACTAATTCAGCTATTTAGAAAAAGAGAAATTTTATTTTAGGAAAGTTCTTTACTTCTGGGTGACATTATGATGAATAATAATTTATCTTATAAGGAGAGAGAGAATATTTAAAACATGGATTTCTCTTAACTATGGAACAAGAAGCTGTTATAACTTTTTACTGTTCTACTCTGTCATATTAACAATTCCAATTATGTTCTTGGATTTAGCATATTTTGTTCAGTACTGGCCACATTTTTTTTTTTCTTCATTAGGGGTTGAAGACTTGAACAAGGTAATCTGAAAAAAAATCATGTTTTGTTTACTTTAGATATCCAAGGTTTTTGCCAATTTTTTTCCTGAGCATAATGATTTTGATAAACACTGTTCTACTATTCTTTGAATATCTGACAGGCTTTCCATTATATTCCAAATATTACAACAGTTGACTTCAGTTTGACAGAAGATAAATTAGCCTGGCCTCCAACATTATTGATGTGTTTTGAATAAGAAATGCCAACCATGCTTCTGTGGCTTTGTACAGATGAGGAGAATGTGAAAAGAAATAAACTGGCAGTGATGATTTTAAGATAAGTGACAATTTTATTAGAAAGAATACCCCAAAGAAATAATATTTCATCAGGCAAAAAGGAATATTTACATTAAAACAACAATCCATAACAGAAAGCAGTTGCAAAAATGTGGAACATGTGGGTATGCCTGAGGATGTAGGAAATGATTTATACTATTTCAAATTACTATGCTTTTGAAAATTGAAATAATTTGATAGTATTATTTATCTTTCAAATATATATATTCACATAACTTTTCTTATTTTAGAACCCACTTATGTTCAAACATTTTGGTGAGTTTCACTGGCCTTGCTTATGTCTTAAATAGGATTGAGAAAGAAGAGGAAACCATATGCTAGTCACTCTGCCACTCATGTTACCTTCCTTGTCACAGTTAATCATCACCATGATCCTCTGAAGCAGGTTGTATCCTTTCCACTCAGAGACATGAAAATGAGTCTCAGAGAGATTAAGTCATACTGAAGATCACAGGCATAGCAGTTCTAGCAAAACTGGTGTTAGAACCTCAATCTTTTGGTTCAGTAACTCATTCTACACTTTGCAGTATATTTACTTTGTAAACTATAAAATGACATACACTTGTAAGAGTTATAATTATTACCTAATAGTATAGAGTTTTGCTAGAGTCTTTTACTGTATAGAAAAGCCTTGCATTTGATTCCAAACCTAATGAATGTTTGAACTCAATTAGTTGTTTTTTTTTAATTGAGTACTTCAATGCATGTGCCAGGTACTTTACATGCACTATGTTGTTAAACCCTCACAACATCCCATTGCAGTAAATAATGCTGTTACACTCTTGTTACAAATGAGGAAACAAGCTCAGTGAGATTAAGTAGCTTGCTCAATAGTCAGAGAGTGTGGAACCTACTTCCTTTCCTCTGAACCATGTTCTGTTTGCACATTGTCAGTCAAAGGTAAGAATTCCTTACATAAAGAATTATACACACAGAAAGACTTATATGCTGAGAACTAAAAAACATTGATAAAGGAAATTGAAGATGATTCAAAGAAATGGAAAGATATCTCATGATCTTGGGGTGGAGGGATTATAGTATTGTAAAAATGGCCATACACTCAAAGCAATCTACAGATTTAATGCAATCCCTATCAAATTACCCATGACATTTTTCACAGAACTAGAACTAGAAATAATCCTAAAATATATATGGAACCACAAAAGACCCAGAATTGCCAAAGCAATCCTGAGGAAAAAGAACAAAGCAGGAGGCATAACCCTCCCAGACTTCAGACAATACTACAAAGCTACAGTAATCAAAACAGCTTGGTAATGGCACAGAAACAGACATATGGACCAATGGAACAGAATAGAGAGCCCAGAAATAAACCCAAACACCTATAGTAAATTAATCTTTTACAAAAGAGGCAAGAATATACAATGGGGAAAAGAGAGTCTCTTCAGCAAGTGGTGTTGGGAAAGCTGGACAGCCACATGCAAATCAATGAAGTTAGAATACTCGCTCACATCATACACAAAAATGAACTCAAAATGACTGAAAGACTTAAATATAAGACATGACACCATAAAACTCCTAGAAGATAGTATAGGCAAAACATTCTCTGACATAAATTGTAGCAGTGTTTTCTTAGGTCAGTCTTCCAAAGGCAAAAAAAATAAAAGCAAAATTAAATAAATGGGACCTAATCAAACTTATACGCTTTTGCACAGCAAAAGGAAACCATAAAGAAAATGAAAAGACAATCTATGGAATGGGAGAAAATATTTGCAAATGTTGTGACTGACAAGTGCTTAATTTCCAAAATATACAAACAGCTTGCATAGCTCAATATCAAAAAAGCAAACAACCCAATCTAAAAATGGGCAGAAGACCTTAATAGACATTTCTCCAAAGAAGACATACAGATGGCAAATAGGCACATGAAAAGATGCTCAACATGGCTAATTATTAGAGAAATGCAAATCAAAACTTCAATGAGGTATCACCTCACACCAGTCAGAATGGTCATCATCGAAAAGTCTACAAATAATAAATGCTGGAGAGGGTGTGGAGAAAAACGGAACCCTCCTACACTGTTGGTAGAAATGTAAATTTGTACAGCCACTATGGAGAACAGTATGGAGGTTCCTTAAAAAACTAAAAATAGAGTTACCATATGATCTAGCAATCCCACTGCTGGGCATATATCCAGAGAAAACTCTAATTCAAAAAGATACATGCACCCCAATGTTCATAGCAGCACTATTTACAATAGCTAAGACATGGAAACAAACTAAATGTTCACCAGTGATGAATGGATAAAGAAAATGTGGTATACATATGCAATGGAATATTACTCAGCCATAAAAAGAGAATGAAATAATGCCATTTGCAGCAACATGGATGGACCTAGAGACTGTCATACTAAGTGAAGCAAGTCAGAGAGAGACAAATATCATATGATATCACATATGTGGAATCTAAAAACAATGATGCAAATGAACTTATTTACAAAACAGAAAGAGACTGACAGACATAGAAAACAAATTTATGGTTACCAAAGGGGAAAGCAAGGGGAGGATAAATTAGGAGTTTGGGATTAGCAGATATAAACTTTTATATATAAAATAGATAAACAACAAGGTCTTACTGTATAGAACAAGGAACTATATTTAATATCTTGTAATAAACTATAATAGAAAAGAATATGAAAGAGAAGATATACATAACTGAATCATTTTGCTGTACATCAGAAACTAACACAACATTGTAAATCAACTATACTTCAATTAAAAAAAAGAATTACACATGCAGCTTTACACAGAATCCAACTCCTTATTTATTTAATTGTGATTTAGGCTTTTTCCATAATCAATTATTCAATCAGTTTTTGATCTGTTAGCTCTGGAAACCATTACCCAAACTCCATGATTTGGATCTAATAACAACTTTGGGTTTCATAGATTGCTTTATATATATATTTATATATGTGTGTGTGTGTGTGTGTATGGATATATATATATATATAAAAGAATATATGGGGGCCTCCCTGGTGGCGCAGTGGTTGCGCGTCCGCCTGCCGATGCAGGGGAACCGGGTTCGCGCCCCGGTCTGGGAGGATCCCACATGCCGCGGAGCGGCTGGGCCCGTGAGCCATGGCCGCTGGGCCTGCGCGTCCGGAGCCTGTGCTCCGCAACGGGAGAGGCCACAACAGAGGAAGGCCCGCATACCACAAAAAAAAAAAAAAAAGAATATATGTAAGGATATAGATGGATATTGTGATATATATATATTTAAAAATATGTTAGAATGTATATAAGGAGATATAGGTATATAAAGATATATATATAAGGATAAATGCATAAGGATATGTGTATATATATATCATATATATGTATGTGTGTGTGTGTATATTCTCTGACACTGAGAAACCAGGAGGACAAGCCCACATTTAAGATTGGTTATTTGGTGGTTGGTCAATCTTCAGGTGTAGAAGCTTGTTACAAGATTTTTTCGTGTAATCACTGATTAGAAAGAAGGTATCTCTGACTTAACATAAATTAAATATGACCATTAGGCTTTTGAAGAGCATTGACTTACTCCAGGCAAATTGTAGGCTTCTGAGGATTTAAATGAAAGGGAAAATTGTAACAGATCAGTCATCAGCATTTAATTATCATCTGTCATAAGCTAATGAGAGAATTTTGGTTTTATAAGTCAGCAAGAGTTAGCTGAATTCCCAGTCTGATTTAACAAGAAATCAACATAAGCAGCTTAAATGTCTTGCAAATAAATTGCAATATTGTATTTTCCTGTACTTTCTCAGATGTGCCAAAGCAAGTACCCTTCATGTCAACTCTCTTATTTAAAAATCTCACAGTGTCCTGTTTCCTTTTTTTATAATGTCCCCTTGAACTACAGCCATTGTTTCTGGACTGCCATTTTCAAATCTTTTCTCTCTCTGAAGATGTAAACGAGGAAAGCTGATGGTTCTGATGAGAGTTCTGTCTCTCTCTTTCATTAATCCTCTTTTCCACTTTGACATTATTTTAATTACTTAAAAAAAAAAAACAAAAGATACTTCACTACCAAAATAGTCCTGTTTGCTTTAGAACAAAGCTATTGGGAAGAAAGTTATATAAGGGTTAGGAAGGAAGCTGAAATGAGGAAGTAAGATCGGAAGAGACAAGGGAGGACTGAGAGCGGTCCCGGGGCAAGCATGTGTGGCTGACCCAGAGAGAACGTGGAAGCTGGGTATAGGGGAAAAAAACACAAGACCTAGGCAGAAGACCTGGCTAAACACTTTTTTAAATTTTTTTTTTTTTTTTTTTTTTTGCGGTACGCGGGCCTCTCACTGTTGTGGCCTCTCCCGTTGCGGAGCACAGGCTCCGGACGC
>NC_041215.1:87580720-87667607 GCF_002837175.3 Physeter macrocephalus | reverse complement strand
GGGGAGCGAACCCGGTTCCCCTGCATCGGCAGGCGGACGCGCAACCACTGAGCCACCAGGGAAGCCCCTAAAATTTTAATTCAATTTAATTAAGAATTTTTTTATTGAAGTAGAGTTGATTTACCATGTTGTGCCAATCCCTGCTGCACAGCAAAGTGACTCAGTTCTACACATCTAGACATTCCTTCTCTCTCTCTTTTTTTTTTTTTTTTTTGCGGTACGCGGGCCTCTCACTGTTGTGGCCTCTCCCGTTGCGGAGTGCCGGCTCCGGACGCGCAGGCTCAGCGGCCATGGCTCACGGGCCCAGCCGCTCCGTGGCATGTGGGACCCTCCCGGACCGGGGCAGGAACCCGCGTCCCCTGCATCGGCAGGCGGACTCCCAACCACTGTGCCACCAGCGAAGCCCTAGACATTCCTTTTTTAAAATATTCTTTTCCATTATGGTTTATTACAGGATATTGAATATAGTTCCCTGTGCTATACATTAGGACCTTGTTGTTTATCCATTCTAAATGTAAAAGTTTGCATCTACCAAACTCAAATTCCCAGTCCATCTCTCCCCCTCCCCTCCTCCCCCTTGGCAACCACAAGTCTGTTCTCTATGTCTATGAGTCTGTTTCTGTTTTGTAGATAGGTTCATTTGTCTGACTCGATACTTTCCTGTGCCAGTCTAGGCAATTAATTAATTAACTTCTCTGAGCACCACTTTTTTTTTGTTTGTTTGTTTTTGGTTTTGGTTTTTGCGGTACGCGGGCCTCTCACTGTTGTGGCCTCTCCCGTTGCGGAGCACAGGCTCCGGACGCGCAGGCTCAGCGGCCATGGCTCACCGGCCCAGCCGCTCCGCGGCATGTGGGATCTTCCCGGACCAGGGCACGAACCCGTGTCCCCTGCATCGGCAGGCGGATTCTCAACCACTGCGCCACCAGGGAAGCCCTGAGCACCACTTTTTAATCTCTAAATATTAGAATTATACCCACCTCAAAAGGAGTTTGCAAGTGTAAAAATGTGCTGTAATTGTAAATACATGTAAAGTCTTACAACTGAGCTGGAGGAACAGCAGCAAATAGCCAGGAATTGTGGAGAACTTGGGCTCTTGGAGGGCCTGGACCCAGTAATAGTTAACCTGGGACCTAAACAGCTAATGCAAAGAGCAGGACTGTCTGGCTTGTAGGGCTGCAGGGGAAGGGTGCATGCTCCAAGAGGAGGGTGGGTGGAGAGAAATGACAGGCATCAATCTTGTAATTTTTTGATCTTCCATGCTTGGGCATGTGCTTATTTGAGACCTGGTTTAAGGTTTGCCAACTTGTATCACTTGTTTCTGCCTATAGAAGTGTTAAGACATTTTCCAAGCCAATTAGAGGGAACAATGGATGCCACTAGAAAGTCTAAAGTGCCATTGGAAGATCCAATTCCCAGGACTGAAACCAGATGTATTCCCTGAAATAACTCAGGGTTCTAATGTGAATATGAAAGCCTTCAAAGAAACCCTTTTCAGAGCCTCTAAAGCTTATTTAACTGGCTTTGATATCTTAGCATCAGATATGAGTGAAGAGAAAAATACAGAAACTTCTTTAGCACCTTTCTTTTAAGGAACCACCCATTTTCCCATTTCATAACAATTGGCTAGGCCTGGCCAGTCTATATATTTTCAATACCACTTAGCTTATGGTCCAGGCCTGACCAGTCAGAGCACTGCATCCCCCCGACTTCAGTGGTTGCTAAAGGGATGAGCATGTAACTCAAACTGGGTGATTCAGAGTCCTCCAGGTTTCTAACTTCTACAATCCATATGGTTTTAGGAATACCTGCAACCATTTTTCTGATACACAGACAAATCCTATGTGATTTCAAGCAAAGCAGAGGCAAGCAGAACCAAAATCAAAGAGACAAGAAAACAGAGTTCTGATGAAATTGTTTAAACCCCTGGATTCAGCAGGAGATGTACCTTTTGGTCTTCTCGCTTACATTTTTCTATCACTTGATACTGAAAATGTTTTGGCTTGAACAATTCCATAGTGTTAAACTCTAAATATTTCTCATTATGTTATATAGTTTGTAATTTAACTGAAGAAAAATAAAAGAGATTTTTTAGCTAAAAATAATTCAATACTGTAGGATTTCTTATCATATGTAGACCCTGCTGAGATGTTTGCTATAGTTTTAGAAATAACAGATAAATTTGTGCCATAAAGTTTACTAACATGAAAACTTTTCTCATACAGGTCTTTATCTTATTAATTAGATTAAATGCAATTGCTTAGTAAAGAAATAGTTTCTACAGGGACTTCAGGTATGCCAGAGTAAATTAGGAAAACGTGCAGATACTCTTTCTTTGATATGTCTTTTGACAATTGAAGATTATTTCAACTGTCAACTGTGAAGATATATATTGTCTCATGTACCATGACTAGGAGCTATACTGAAGTGCTAAAATTTTCAAGTGATTATCACATCTGTCTAAGAAGAGTAATAATAAAAATGTTATTTGAAAACATTAAGATTTTTCTTACCTCAGAAAAACTATGCAAAGTTCTTTAGTCATTATTCAAGGTGTAAAATTAACTCATTATATGAAAATTAAAGAAGACTAATGGTACTCTTAGAATATAAAACTATAGTAAATTATTAATTATAAATTCATCTCCTTCTCCTTGTTCATCATAATGATTTACTTTTAAAATCTGGAATGAATAAGCCCAATTAATCAATTTTGATTATGGGTTTGCTCTTGATTAAAATATTTCAATTTATATCTGCTTTTATGGGGGAAGGAATGTTGAAATACCCAAGATTTTGGGAAATATTTAATAAATAATCACTTTAATTTTATATTAGTTATAAAATATTGGGAATAGCTTAATTATGATATGACAACAGATAGAAAGTGGGCCTAGTTTTTAATGATTGAATATATTTTTTATATTATGTTTAATTTTTTATTAGGTAGTATTAAAATTAAATTAAATTAAATTAAAAACACAGTAAAAAGTCTATACCATCCTTTTCCCCATATGCCTAGTACTCATTTTATATTCTTCTTCCCACCCCTCCCTTGCATAGGCAACTCCCTTACATAGATTCCTATATATCCTTCCAAAGTTTCTTTTTGCATGTACAAGGAAGCATGTATATAGAAACTTAATATTCCCCCATATTTTACACGTTTGAAAACTTTTACTATGAAGTCTGTTGTCTTTGCTTTCTATTCTTTATACGTCTTCTGACAGTTAAGGAGTTTTTTTTCCTCCCTTGTAGTTGCCTTTATAAATATAACTATGTATAGTCTACAGTATCAATCCTACTAAGACAACTAATAAAATAAAAATGTTTCTTCTTCCTTCCTGTTCCCTCCTTTTTCTTCCACCATCTGATAGTATAGAATAAAATTATCTTTCTTAGTATTTACCCTTATATGATTAAGTATGCATATATTTCTATTAATTGATTTGTCAGCTTCAAATAACATTTTTGACTCCCAGCTATTACAGACAAGACAATCAGAAAATTTATTTACTCTCTACCTTTCCTTTATGCCCTCCCTGTATTTATTAGTTTATCATTTCTACATTTTCAGAACATACTATATTTACATCCTGATTTTTTGCCCCTATCCTCACTTATAGTCAGTGTCAGTTCTACAGTTACATGTATTTCAGTCCTCATTTCCAGTCTCTTTACTGCAGTTTTCCTAACCTTGTTTGGATAAAGTTCATGCTTTTGTATCTACTACTAGGAAAGAAACATTATTTGAAGAGAATATGACTGTATACTAACCAACCTCACCCCCCACCCCCTGCCCCATGTAATCAGTTGAAAACCTGCTGTAAATAAGAACATTCAGTGAAGTAAAGGGACATGGAAGTAACATAGAGAAATCAGTATTTTTTATTATATAAGGAACAACTATAAACAAATGACTCCATAAAATATCTAGAAATAAACACATCAAGAAATATATAAAACCTATATCTAGAAAATTTTAGAACACTCCTGAAGAGCACAAAAGAAGAATTGAAATAATGGAAAGATATACCAAGATTTTGACAGGAAGATTCAAAATCATGAAGTTATTTCTTCATAACTTATAAATTTAAAGTGATCCAATAAGAGAACCAAGTGTTTTTAAGCTAGAAAAATTGATTATAAAGTTTACATAGAAAAAATATACAAACAAGAATATTGAAAAGAACTTTGAAAAAAGGAGCAATATTGGTAGGGGCAGGATTTCCTGGAGGCAAAACATTTTATGTCTCAATAATTCAACAGAGAGCTAGTATATAAATAAACAGCCAGAAATAAATGATATGGAAATCTAGTATATTACATAGGTGTTATCACAAAACTAAAGGGTAAAAATGTATTATTAAACAAATGGTCCTGGGATGATGGGTAGCTCTCTGGAAAAAATAAAATTGGATCCACATTGTACATTATATACTATGATGAATTTCAGTTGCACCAAGAATTTACATGTAAAAGAAGAAGCCATTAAAATACTAGATGAAAATTTATTTTTCAGTGGGAAGGCTTTTCTAACTATGAATCAAAATCCAGAATCTTTAATAAAAAAAGATTAGTGGATTTGGAACTATAAAAAAGTAAAAAATTCTTCATGACAAAAATACCACATGGTAAGTCAAAAAACAAATTGCAATCTTGAAAAAATTTTGCAATTCATATCACAGGCAAAGAATAAATCTTACCATTATACAGAAAGCTCCTAGAGCTCAAGCAAAGACCAACAGCCTAAAAGTTAAGAGAGCAAAAGATATAAGCAGTTCACAAATAACAAAATACAAATAATTTAAAAACATAAAAGAGGTAGTGAACCTCACTGAAAATTAGAGGTTTTTATAATGAAGGGTATCCAATTGATTTATTGTTCTAAATTTTTAAATTCAAATTATTCTATTAAGATCCTATAAGTTGCATATTACTTATAGGGTTGGCCAAAAGTTTGTTTTTCTGTACAATGTTATCAAAAAGCCTGAACGGACTTTTTCACCAACCCAATACAATAATTTCAACTGCAGTTTATTTTCACGTGGAGTGACATTTTATGCTATCTTTTATTGTGCACCTGTTTTCATATTTCTGGAACAGGTTCCAATCATTAGGATGAATGCAGTAATTAAGGGCCTACTAAAGATGAATCTTCACCCGTACATGCTATGTGAATTTTGATCACTCTAATATCTGCCACTGCTATTAAAACAATTCATTCTCATTTCATCAAGTATTCTTGTAAACTTATTTTCTTTTAGTCCTCACATTAGAGAGTTATTTTTCTCTCTGAGTATCAAAAAGTGCTACCCATGTGAGATGAGGCATTCAAGGCAAGGGTAACATTATTCCCTGAATAATAGTGACACCTGCAATCCTTAGTATCACAAAATATGATAATTGGATCAGCTTTGTGCTACAAAACTGACAGTTGAAAACCCGCTTTGGCAAAGCAGGACTCTTTTGCTACTGCTTGGTTTGTTTCAGTTGTTTGTGTTCTTAGTCCACCCTGTTCCTGAAGTTATTTTCATTTCCTCCAATACTTGGTATCTTAGTATTATAAACATATTGGAGGTGGATGGTTATAATACATACTCCTTGTTTGATCTCTTTGGCAGAGACAGTACCCGAGAGAACTCTCTGGGATAGGTGCATTTTCCTATGTCTGGCTCAAGCTTTATTGAGTTATGTTGGTCTGTGAGATCACATTGTACTGAGTAGAGGCTCTCTCAGCACACCTTGATTTATCCAACTTGCCCACTGAACTGGTGCTCCACATTCGCTCTGCAAACCATATCCATGACCAGAGCAAGCTGAATGCAGATGGCTGAAGACTGCTCTCTCATGCACTCTGCTCCTCCTTGGATAGTTGCATACTTACCATAAATCAAGAAGCTTGTCCCCACACTTTCTTTCGTGTGAGTTTTATTATAATCACTAAACATAATTTTAATTAAATATTCCATAAACTGACAAGAATGGAAAGAAAGTGTTGTTTGCATGATAACTAGACTGAATGCTTTGGAAAGACTCAATTAAAAAGGTCACTTAAAAATCCTGTCAGATAAAGTATTGGTGAGACAACACTAAAAACATTAGAGAAATAATACAATATGAAAGGATTTTCTATTCAGATTGTTCTGAAAGACTGCACCCCTGAGATTTCTCTTCATATCAAAAAATTGAAATTGGAAATTGCAGACTGCATTGTGAGTTTGGTTCATGCAAGGTATCACACAAAACTCCAGTCAAGTAGTGGGCTCATACTCACAGAAGTTTTGCTCTACATGAAAAAAACTGGAAAATGAATGTACATTTGTATATTTTAACTTCAGGTAAAATGTTTAAAGTATATATGCAATGCTTTTAAATGATTCAACCCTTTACACCAACTGGTTTTGATTAATTGACAAATTACAAATGCTGATGTTTCAGATAAGAGGATTTGTACTGAACTTGAACATGAATGGCTGTCCTTTTAATATTTGCATGCGGACCTAAGTTTTTGAGATAGGTAGAAGTTTGTTTTCGGAAGAATATAATGTTCTCTTAGGATGCAGGCAAAGTGATTAGAAAAAGTTTTGAGAATGTCTGAAATAAGGGCAGGATGAAACGGAAGTGGGAGCAAAATGAGAAAACTGTGGACCCAGAAGTCATGTTCTTCCTGCTCCTGCTGGAAGAAATCCATGACCTAAATCACAAATTAACACCTCTTCTCTTTTCCCCATGGCTTCTTTTAATAAGAGACAAAGACTTTCAAGCTAATAGTAAGGGTATTCTAAGTACAAGTAACTGTACATAACACTAGCCATTTCTATTTTAGTGTGAATTAGTTTTTAGACTTTGTGTAAATGACAGACTGGTGAGGCTTCTGGAAGATGATGTAGATAAGAAACAGGAAGAAAAGTACAAACAACAGGTTGGAGCAGGGCAAGACAGGGTGTACCTTCTTAAATAGTATTAGATGAGGAAAATCTCTTTGACTACATGGATAAAGCTGTTGTTTTCAAAATCTTCCATGCAATCAATGTCACATTGTTGACCCGAGCAACTGAAATATTATTCATGTTGTGCTATCTACCCATTTCATGCTGACCTGCTATCACCCTGACAGTTTGTCTTAATTATGTTTGAGTAAGTCTATTCATCATGCCATTTTATTTTACTTTGTTTTGATTGTAGCAAATGGAGCCAACATGAAATTCATCTTTATCTGTAATCTAGCAGGATTGGAAAATAAGTCTCTAAGACCTAAATGGATACAACATAACCTGAGTGCTACAAATTATGTGGTTTGAGTTTACCATGATGTCAGGAAATCATTCTCCTTTTACTTAGGTTCTGGGAAAAAAAATATGCTTTTTATTTAATGAATTAAGAAATTCAGAGAGAAACAAAGCAACACTGGCACCTGATAGTAGTCATAATTTGAGATCGTCTTATAATATCATAAACTTGATCCTTTTACTTAAAATTGAAGGGTACTACATAAACTGTGTGTTTATAAGAGTAATAATCTTTTAAAATAAAATTTGAATTATTACAAACAATTCTTTGCTGTATTCCATTTTCTTTCAGTTATAGAGATACTTGAAAAAATAATTTAACTTTGTAAAACTAGGAAATTACTTATAGTAAGTCTAGGACCCAGTTGGGCACAGAAGCTGTAAAGGAAATAAGACATAATTTTCAAGGTAGAAGGATAT
This sequence comes from Physeter macrocephalus, assembly GCF_002837175.3. Classification (NCBI taxonomy): domain Eukaryota; kingdom Metazoa; phylum Chordata; class Mammalia; order Artiodactyla; family Physeteridae; genus Physeter; species Physeter macrocephalus. Next base: position 87,659,898 of record NC_041215.1, on the reverse strand, counting down.
TGCCTCTTATGGTGTCTAACAGAGCTATCCTATTGCTAGAGTGAGAAAAAGGGTAACTAGAGCAGGAGGGGACATAATTACAAATAAAGGGGAAATATGACCATCTTTGAATTTATTGCCAAATGTTTAAAAAGGAAGTTTTAAGTTTGCAGTTATTCTTCCATTTACTCAGGTGATTGATAAATCTTGCAAAGTTGATAGGTAAAGCCTCAGATTTTATATATTTGGCCTCTAGGATAAAAGTAGTCTCGTTAAAACATACTGGCAATTAAAATTTTTATTTTCAATGGTAGTACAGTTAAAGAAAGCATACTGTGTTTGTGTTTTTGTTTGACATTAAATCTGATGAAATATTTGTCTGTAAGAAAAATACGCCTGATTTTGTGTGTGTGTATCTGTGTGTGTATGTGCATGCTCTTGTTTATGTGTTATTATTCTAAGGCTTTTTTACTTTTCCGTCCATCTCCTTGGTCTAAACCAACCTTCTCTCACATCCTATATACTTCAGTCTCGAAGTGAATAAAACCCTCTGAAAGTTGTTTACAATTAGCATAAGAAAGGGAGAAAGAAAGCATTGACTATAATTTAGTATCAGTATATCTGATTCCACTGGTTTTATTAATAATGCTTCCCATTTGTGGGAAGTATAAAAGCAAATTAATTACTGCCATTTCTGCTGGACTCTTGAGTTCAACCTACATTTTTGAGAATAGCAAATATTATAAATTTTTACAATTTCCTGACATTATACTTGACAGAAATGCAGAGAAATACTTTCATGTGAAAACTTTGCCAGAGAGGAAGAAAACTGAATCATACCAAAAGTTTTATTTGCTTTTATATAAAATTAACTTTTACTAACATAACCTCTGTTAAAGCAAATCCCCCAATAATAGGACCTCAACATGTTTAAGTGCTTTGCGATTGTACGAACTCAAATTCTCACTAAATGAATGAACATTAAAAAGAAAGAAGAAAATGGAGGGGAAAAGGAGAAATGAGAAAATTTGGATGAAATGAATTAATAACATTAAAATGTGAATATTCTAAATGTTAATATAGAAACAAAATTAATTTTTAATCAGAACTCCTCACACGCTATTTTTTCAGTCTGATGAAGTGTTTTAAAATTTTTTATAAAGGTAAAAATGCATGAGATAAGTAAGATATTTTTGGAAAAGAGGACTAGAGAAGGAGAACTTGCTTTACTAGATGAGAACATGCAGTAATTTACTGTATTTGAATCAATATGGCATTGGCATCAGAACAGACCAGTGGAAAAGAATCCAAAATCTGAAAATAGATCCTGGTGATGATAAGAATTTAACATATGGCAAAGGTGGTATTTTAACTCACTGGGAAAATGGTTTTTGCAACATATAGTGCTAGCCCAATTGGCTACCCATCAGGAAGTAAATAAAATGGTAACAGTACCTCACACCATATAGATAAATTTTGGATGGACTGAAAATTAAATTTAACAAAAACGCAGTAACAAACACGTATAAGAAAATCTAGAAGACCATGGTTATAAACTGGGGGAAGGAGAGTTTTATTTTTTAAAAAGTAAATAGAAAAAGCAATATATTTGGAAAAGATATTTGTACGTAGAATGCAGACAGAAGATTAATATTTATAATACACAAAGAGTTCTTAGAAATTGACAAGGAGATAATCCAAGAGAAAATTGGCAAAGGACAATAGGCAAATCATGAAAGAGTTAATCCAAAACAGTTCAACCTCCTTATAGGCAGGCAAAAGTTAATTAAACTAATATCTGTATACCTCTTCGACTGGCCAAAATTAAAAAGAAGGAAAACACCACTTTCTGCCCAGGAATACAGAGGTTAGAGTATTTTCAGATGTTACTAACAGAAATGTAAATTATTGCATCCTTGTTGGAAAGTAATGCGGTAATGTCTATTTAAAGAAATAAATGCATAGTTGACTTTGATCTAGCAGTCCCTTTCTTAGGAATTTAGTGCCAGTAGAAATAATAGCACCCATAAAATTGTATACAGACTATTGGTTGTAATATTATTCATAGTGGCAAAGAATTAGAAACAAAGTGAATGCTCATCATAGTACATTTATACCATGGACTATTTTGTAGTCATTTAAAAGACTGTATTAAAACCATACTAGGAAACTTGGAAGGATTTCCATGAGGTATTGTTGAGTGAGAAAAGCAGGATGCTGACAATATTGCATAATATCCAAATTTTGAAATATAAGTAAGATCCGCCCACTATAAATATATATGAATTTTGTAAATACTTATAATTTTATAATCTAAGAAATTTTGTCACCTGGATTACCTAGGATGTGATGGTGCTGGTGATGATGTGGGTAAAAGGGGAAGAGAAAGGAGAAAGGTAATGTATTAGTTTTTTGTTGTTATGTAATAAATTAGCACAAATTTAGTTTCCCACAGTTTTTATGTGTCAGCAGTCACATTTGCTAAGTTGAGTCCTCTGCTCAGTGTCTTATAAGGCTGCAATCAAAGTGTTGGCAGGACTGAATTCTTTTCTGGAGCTCATGCTTTTCCAAGCTCCCATGATTGTTGGTGGAATTCATTTCCTTGCGACTGCATGACTGCAGGCCTTGGTTTCTCCCTGGCTGTTGTCTATAGGCCACCCTAATGTCCTAGAGGCCACCTGCAATTCCTCATCACGTGTCCTTTTCCATAGGCAGTTCAAAACACAGCTGTTTGACTCTTCAAGGCCAGCAGGAGAGTCTCCTGTTGCTAAATCAGTTAAGATGTCTTATAAAATGGAATGTAATCATGAGAGCCAACCCACCCAATCACTTTTGCCATATTCTACTGGTTAGAAGAAAGTCATAGGTCCTGCTAACACCCAAGGGCAGGGGATTTTTACAAGGTCATGGATCATAGGTGGGGAGGTCAAGATTAGAGTGTGTTTTGTCACAGAAAGCCAAGCAAATAATGAAAAGAAACAATATTTCAAAAAGACCAAAAAACTAATTGAATACACAAACTATTAATATGATCATACCTATATGTAATAAATAATTTTTAAAGTAAAGACTTTTTAAAAAAGAAAATGATTGCCATGTGTCAGATCATTAGTATTGTGCATTTCCTTGTGTTCTACACAGACCATTAATAATGATACACGGTGCCATGTGCTTCTCTGGTTTCTTCGTGAAGAATGTGCTCTATTGTTTTCCTTCATATTTCATCCATTCTAACATGGTCTCAATTGTCAGAGGCCCATTATTTTATGTATCACAATGAAAGAAAAAAGAATGCTAGTTAAACTGGGCTTTTCTAGCACCATCAATTATGAGACATATGCCAATTTCAAAGACTTGAAAATGTGAAAATATATTCATCTTAGAATTGATGAAAATTACTTGGGGACATTTTCTTCTTGGGAAAGCTCTCTTTAGCTTCCTGCTGGAGGCCCTTAGGGTCCAATGGGTTACCTCCTTCCTCTCAGACATTGCCTGCTGAAAGCCATTGCTTGCCTCACATCCTTCTATTTCCTTAAAATGTAAATCAGGAATAACAATAATCAGATTTAGGCCAAGCAAAGATAAGTAAGATACTTTCTAAGAGCAAATTCCTCTGAAGTCATTCAGTGGTTCTATGGTGCTAGGTTTCCACTTTCAGGTTAACTAATGCAAACTCTGAACATATATTTTACTTATTATTATTTTTTGTAGAAAGAAGCATCGTTAAGGTGAAAACAGTGTAACAAAATTTTTGAATTAATTTTTATTTGTCAGCTGCAAAGGTCTGGAAAATTTTTTTAGCTAAGCACAGAAAATAGATGTAATTATAATATCGTGTGTGAACAATGTTTTCCCTTAGATAAAATGAATGCTAATCACACTTGTCAAGCAATTTAAATGAACTGTCTCTTACGGCAATTTCAAATGCACTGAAAGTGACTCAGTAATTTCTTGAAAGAGATTGTATTTTTAAAATGAAGGTAATTTGCTCTTTTCTTTGGCTAGTTCTTTGCTCAAAGTCTTCTGTATATTAGGAAACATTTTTCTTATGGGATCTACAGGTCATTGCTAAATTTTTATGTGATATCATTATCATTCTCCAGAATAAAGTCTGTTACCATGTTTTTTAATAAAAAATCCTTTACCAGTAAAATGATTAATATAACAAGCTCTGACATTAGTTTAATATATTCAATAGATGTTTGAAATAATTAGAATTTTCAAAAGGAACAGCCTAAACTGCTACCCTTAAAAAATTATAAATAGCATTATATATATAACCTTAGTCTTTAAAAAAAATTTAGGTGTCTTTCGCTTCCATTACTATTTTGTAGATCTTAAAGTTTTTCTCTAACCTTCCTCTGAAATTGAATTTCACGGTGCTATTCTAGTTTTCATCAGGAAAAAGCTTTAATTAGAACTCTAAGAATTTATTTGCATTTCCTGTTTCAAAGTGACCTGAAGCTATCTGGTGAAGTTTTCTTTTTTCTCCAGAAATCAGTGACAGCATGTCAGATATAGCTTCAAGCTGGAGTCTAATTTTCAGTCACCTTCATACCTCCCATACGCGGGGGTGCCCTACAGATTTCAAGTGCAGCGGTCAGAAGCCGATGAGCAGGATCAGCTACCCATCTGTGCTTTGTCAGTGTCGGCATTTACCATCCTAAGAGTACCTTTTCTTTCTCTCTGCCTTTGTCTCTGATCTTAAGAACTGCTAGAATTTTACCCTTGTAAGTCTTCCTAATTCCCTGTTTCCCCTTTTGATTTTCTCACACACAGGCAATAATAGATGTCAGTGCTATGGTACACGTTGCTGTACCTGAGGAAGGGTTTTTTTTATTAGCAAACATAAATGCTTGGGTTTCTTTTCCTCTGAGTTAGAAGGGTATGATGGCTTGGGCCCCTCAAAAATACATCTTGGCTTTATGATATTGTATGATATTGACAAGTTGAAAGCAACATAAACTGATCTTACATTTTCAGGCTTTTCTGTTACGGTCTATTCTCACATGAAAGCTAAAAGATTTAGCCTCTCCTAGAACTGGTGGGATGGCCCTGTACCCAGCCAGTCAGCCAAGAGTTGTTTCCCCAACCTAATGTATATTGGGGTCACCTGTATCTCGCTCCCTAAAACAGAGATCTCTTTCCATGGAGTGCTCTTGCACTTAGGCAGGTGCCCCAAACTCAATCTCACCTGTCAAAAGTCCAGAGGAGGCAACAGATATTTGGAAGAAATAGTCAAAGATAGGCAAGGCAGCCACCTAACTCTCCAATCACTATACCTGTATCAAGTCAGAGCACCAGAACACCTTGTACTCCAGGAGGAGTACCTCACCTAGCCTTTTTTCTATGTTTTATAGGATTTTGCTTTAATCAGCTCCAGTTGTTTTAATAAAATACCTTAGATGGGGTGGCTTAAACTACAGAAGTTTATTTTTCATAGTTCTGGAGGCTGGATGTCTGAGGCCAGGGTGTCAGTATGATTGGGTTCTGGTGAAGACTCCCTTCCTTGCTTGCAGATGGCCACCTTCTTGCTGCATTCTCACATGGTGAAGAGAGGAAGCTCTTGTCTCTTCCTCTTCTCATAAGGGCACTAATCCCATCATGGAGGATCCACCCTTATGACCTCATTTAAAACTAATTACCTTCTAAAGGTCCCCTCTCCTAATGCCATTACATTGAAGGTTAGTGCTTCAGCATATGAATTTGGAGGGGACACAAATATTCAGTCTATAACAGATTTGAAGGTTTCTTTTGTATGAAAGAACACAACACGGGGCTTCCCTGGTGGCGCAGTGGTTGAGAATCCGCCTGCCGATGCAGGGGATATGGGTTCGTGTCCCGGTCCGGGAAGATCCCACATGCCTTGGGGCGGCTGGGCCCGTGAGCCATGGCTGCTGAGCCTGTGCGTCCGGAGCCTGTGCTCCACAACGGGAGAGGCCACAACAGTGAGAGGCCCGCGTACCGCAAAAAAAAAAAAAAAAAAAAAAAAAAAGAACACAACACAATGACACTGGGATAGATGAGATACATGAGATGAAAGGTACAGCTTTTAGTTACTTACAGCTCCAAATGAGAGAAGGCTATCACTCAGGCCATGCAGAGGGTTGCACCCAGGTAAGGGTAACAGCAAGCTGGTGCTGTAGCAGGCAATTTATGTATGGCAAGAAGGGTGAGTGCACCCAGGTAAGGGTAACAGCAAGCTGGTGTTGTAGCAGGCAATTTATGTATGGCAAGAAGGGTGAGTTTCGCTAAGTTGTGTGGTCCTCCTGTGGATTGGCTAGTTCAAATAATTTTGCAGGCTCTGGGGCATACAGGCTGTCCTTAGGTGTTTGGTACCTGGCCCCGGGGCAAATAGGTCAGATGCATAGTGACCCAGAGTCTGAGAGAGTCCAATAAGTGATTGGGGTGTGGACTCAATCAGCTACTGAAGAAGGGAAACTGACCAGCCTCTAGGCAGGGCCTTAAAACTGGTCAAGAGAGCATAAAATAATTATATTACACATGGCTGCCAGGAACATGATTTCCTATCATTCAGTTTTCATTAGGGGTTAGTATGAGGACTGGCAATAAGAGAAAGGTTTCTGCGTCTTTTAAAAAGTATTATTGAAAATAGTGCTCATTGGTATCCATGATACCAATATGAAGACTCATTTTATAAATTCTTCTTAGAATTTTGTGTTATTGACAACTGTTTCCCAATGCATTGGTATGGGAGCATTTAATTACTGGGTAACAAATGCTGTGGCTTCTGTAATTTCTTTTGCGTACAGACCTTTTCAATAAACAGCTGCAGTCATGAGTAGAGTCCCCCACCTGTACCTTAAGCACGTAGCAAGCTAATTATTATTATTATTATTTAAAATCAGGAAACATAGAGTTAATTTCATGATGGGTGATATTGAGTAGGTTTTTACCTTTTTTGGACTTCACTGTAAAATGGCAATAAAACCTGTACTATCATCTACACGGTTTGTATGAGATTCAAGTGAGATGATTTTATAAAAAGTATATAAAAGTGTTTTTCTAAATAATAATGGAATTCAAATAACACAGGCTGTAGCCTGTGGACATAAAGTTATTGGTATTAACATCCAAATAAAGAGGGTTTTTTAAGCTACAGCCTGCTCATGTAAGACTCACTCTTAATCCCTAAGGCTCTCCATGTATATATTTACCTATATTCTGAACATGTCTCACAGGTGGGGGACATGGGGCCTCTGTGGCCCCTCGCTTATATCTCTTCTGTGCATTAGAGTCAAGTTGCTGGTGACAACCCTGAGCCCTAGGGCTTAACTCTAGTTGGTGGAAGACCAGGTAAGATGTTACCTGCTTTAATTTGGGGTTGTTTTCTCTCTCTTAGGCCTGAAAAGAGACTCCTTGAGACTTCCTGTGCCTGGAATGCCACTTAGGCTTTCCTAGAGAAGTATACTAAGTCTGTCTGCTCCCAAATTTCTCTTTCCATACAGTATCTACACCAGTCCATTGGACTGGGCATGTTGGGTGGTCACTGTGCTGTCACCGCCATCCTCATTTCCACTTCTCACTAGATTCCCAGATCCATACATACATATGCCTATATGTTTATGTCTTTTCTTCCTCCTTCTCCTCAGACCCCAAAGCTTTCATGGATGTCAATTCACGCACCCAGATAATGCCAGATTTGCCATCCAATTTCTGCAAACAGTAGTTCAGTGTGGATTTAAGTATAACACCTCATTTTGTTGAGAACCATTTATTGTAAATTAAGTCACATCAATTTTTGATTGTTGTTCTAACTGTGCTCCACAGCCACAGAGTCTCTGCTATTACTAAAATGCTTTCTTCCACTGAGTATTGCTGTTTGAAACTCCATCTTGAATAATGTCCTTCAACTTGTCTGTTTCTTGTTGTTGACCCTTTGTTTCTGGTCCCAGTTTTCTTCTCATTTTGGACCTATTCTTATATCTTGCTTCACCAGACTCTCAGAGTCCCTAGTTTCTGGACCACCCTTGTCTTGCATTAAATTTAGCTCAGCCTTCTAAGTCCCCCAAGCTCAGGTCAATGGCTTTGCTTCCTACTCAGCAGGGAGGGGAAATTGGTGGCTTGGATGTAGGATGGTATGAACTGATTCCTAAAAATAATACGCATTCATTCCTATCATTTCTGTATAGGCCCTGTAGAACATTTGTTTATTTTTATTTTTATTTTTTTTTGCGGTACGGGGGCCTCTCACTGTCGTGGTCTCTCCCGTTGCGGAGCACAGGCTCCAGACGCGCAGGCTCAGCGGCCATGGTTCACGGGCCCAGCCGCTCCGCGGCACGTGGGATCTTCCCGGACCGGGGCACAAACCCGTGTCCCCTGCCTCGGCAGGCGGACTCTCAACCACTGCGCCACCAGGGAAGCCCCACATTTGTTTATTTTTAAATTGTAGAAGACTGTTTGTCTTGGTAAGAACTTACTTCAGGATAGTTTATCTTATTCATATGGGAAATTATTACTGTATAGTTTTCCTTCTTGTGTTTAGCTGCTCTCTGACCTAATTAGATACAGCAGTGATGCTCAACACTAGCTGCACATTTTAAATCATCTCAAGTGGTTTTGAAAAAATGCTTTATTCTGGATCAATTGAATCAGAATTTCTACAGGTGGATTCAAGACATGGGTGTTTAGGGGCTTCCCTGGTGGCGCAGTGGTTGGGAGTCCGCCTGCCGATGCTCTAGGTGTTTCTAATATGCATCTAAGATTGAGAACCACCGGGAAGGTTTCAAAACAATCACTTGCTTTATAATTTTAGACAGCATTTCTATCTCATACTTAAAAGCCTCCTTTATTTTCAATCTGTTTTCTTTAAATATAAAAGTATTTAAAACATATTGTGCTTAACCCTCAATTCTTGCCTAAGATAAGGGCATTTGCATATCTGGAAATGGGCTAACCAGTCTATAATATTCAATAACTTATAAATGAAACCATAATTGGATTTTCAAATATCGTTCTCCAAAGTCATGAAAATTCTCTCCTGAGGCTATTTCCATTATTAAGTAAATGCATTATAAATTAGGAAACCAAAAGAATATGCATGAACTATAATTCATATCCTGTAAATTTAGGACTAAATCAGAAATCTCATTTTTCTTCAGGATGTATTGCTGTATGCTTCTTGTCTGCCTATCAAGAACTTAATTATGTAGAAATTAAATTCTTTGAAATCCTTAGGAATCTTATAAATGTTGAAAAAAAACAACAAACATCTTGCTGTATTCACACAAAAATTAGGCTTTTACAATTCCTGTTGGAGATCAAAAAGTATCGCAACACAGTCAAAGGGAGAGAGAAACAATGACTTGAGAGAAAAGTTTTTTTTTTTAATGTGTGAAAAATACTCGATGGGCATAGAAAATGACCACATATAATTTTTAAAAATTGATATTTCCTCCTGATATTTCTCCTTAGGAAAGTGTGATAGGTTGGAGAGTAAAAAAAAAAAAAAAGACTTTAGTCTCTGGTTTTTGTTTTCAAAAAGCTCAGCCCCACTGAAGAAATTATATTAAGTGCTCTTTGAAGCAAAAACATTTCATAGAGAAAGTGATTCTTCTACACTTAAAGCAAGAATGGAGGATGGGGTTCAACTGGAGATAGCCAAATATTCTCCCGGGTTTTAAGGAGCTGGTGGATTTTGGACCCTAGAGGTAGGAATGTGTGGCCCTGCTTCTGAGATAGAATCCTGAAAAGGTAAAAAGGGAGAGGAGAGGTTTATAAAACCCAAGATAGGAAGGGATCTGCACCCAGTTTTCAGGCTTAGAGTCTTGGGACGTGGCAAAACTTCAGAGAGGGAATGGCTGCTTGATGCATCTGGGCAGAAGGGGCACAGAGAGCCCTGTGGAGATGATTCTTGGGTCACTAAGTGCTATACACTGAATGTTTGTGTCTCCCCAAATTCATGTGTCTGAAGCAATAAACAAAGATTGAATGACTATTTTTTTTTTTTTTTTTTTTTTTGTGGTATGCGGGCCTCCCTCTGCCGTGGCCTCTCCCGTTGCGGAGCACAGGCTCCGGACGCGCAGGCTCAGCGGCCATGGCTCACGGGCCCAGCCGCTCTGCGGCATGTGGGATCCTCCCAGACCGGGGCGCGAACCCGGTTCCCCCGCATCGGCAGGCGGACGCGCAACCACTGCGCCACCAGGGAAGCCCCTTGAATGACTATTGACAAATCATTAAAAATCAAATAATTAAAATTCAAATTAATATAGAAATGTGTTAATAATTACATTCTTAGAGATGCACACAGACTCATTCAATTACTATTTATTGAATAAATAAATACATTAAAAACTTATCAACCTTTTATTTATTTTATGGGATCCTGCACTTGGCTTAATTCCCATTAAAAATCCCAGCAAACCTTCTTCTGTGAAAGCCCAGTGGTATGAAATTCTCCTGAACTTGTATGTATAATAACTGTAATGTATCAGAAGGAAAGTTTGATAAAACAAATAAATTATTTTTCATAAAAGGTGGTTTACAGTAAGGTAAAATCTTAGATCTCAATGCTACACTAAGAATATTTCCAGTGTCAAAACTTCTTTGAAAATAATTTTTTTCATGCAGGTGTCCATTCTGTGTGTAGCTCTGACAAAGTCTGCAGCATTTCCCTTTGTCACTGTGGTTTGATCATGTGACTCTGCTCTTCCAGTCACTGGGGGGTTATGGGTCGCTGTACATTCCTCTGCTTATGTGAGCCACACAGTGTATTCTCAGAACTTGCTCTTTCTTATTTTCTGAGGCATCTATAACACTTTCTGGACATGCTCAGACTTTTGAATTTCACACATCAGTAATATTTCCTCTCAATTTGAGGCAATTATCATACTGTTGTGATTTTCTATTTGGCCAAGCAAGCATGTTAATAAAACAAACTGATTACCACCCATTCTTATCATATTGAATAAATGGATATTTTTGTGAGAGATAATAAATAAGGAAAACATAATTGCAGAAATTAAGAATGTGGAATTAATTTAGCTTTAGGATAGACTTGTTACAGTATATCTTCTTTTTTTTTTTTCTTAATTGCAGAGAAATCAATGACAACTTAAGTACTGAGTGGCACTGGACCAAAGCCTGGCATTTGGGAGTCACTGCCCTAGATAATGCCTTCTTGTTCTGGACAATTTCAATGGCGCCCATAATTCTAAGATGGTGTCAGAAGAGGGATTGTCTTTCTCTAAGGTTTATCTTCTCTTCATAGAGCATTCATTTATTTAACAAACACAATCCAGGCCTGTGCTTTGAGCCAGGGACATAGAGATAAAAGTCCCTGCCTCCTGAAACTCACAATCTGTAAACAGATAATTTTTCAGTTGAATCCTACTGTTACTGACTCATGTTCCTGGAAATAACCATGTATATAAAAAATGTGAAAGAGAAATATAATGCATACCATCTTTTAAAGCAGTTAACCTATTGCCAACATGCAGAGAAAACTTTCAATTATTTCTATCTTTATTAAATTCTCATTTATATTTACTCATTTTTTACAAACAGAATCATAATTTTTATGACAATTCTTACTATAAAGTCTTTGACTCCATTTCTCTTTGACTATTATTGTATTGCTTGCCTTCCTCACTACTCTTTCACTGCTTCAACTTTCACTTGGAATCAATTAGTTCTTTTGTAGTCTTTTCCCTCTTTTTTATCCCTATTCTAATTTCTTCTTTTGGTTGCACTTATTTTTGGTTTTCCAGTAATTTCTCACAAATTAAAAAAGTCAAACATAATAACACAATATCCATGACCTTAGAGAGGGAGCACAGCAGAAATGAGAAAGCAAAGCAAGCAAGCTGAGTATGAAATATTGAAGATCCTCTGCTGCTAAAATTGGAGCCTGGTCAAAGTCTTACCAAGGACATTTGAGGTTGAAAGAAAATAAAAATAACAAGCTTCAGGTGTTTATAATCTGGTAAATGTACTTTAGATATAAGTACAAAGTCCTATGAGAAGGGCACACATGTAATATAGATGGACTGTGGAGGTTTCTGGAAGCAAATGACACCTGAAACAATTTATGACAAATGAGAAGGATTGAGTCAATGATGAATATGAGTAAAGACATTTCCAGAAAAGGAAAAGCTGATGTAAAGACATGGAGAAATGAGAAAGGATGCTGCTGCAACTCAAATGGAGAATTACTCAGGTTGGGGATCATTAGGTTCTTCACAGAGGAGACAATCTGAGCTGGGTGAACTGAATAGGCCACATGAAAAGTACATGAAATTCCCAAGATCACCCTCATTTCTGATGTCAACTGGAAATTGGAGGGTCCCTGAGACCACTCTCAGGTTTAATAACTCACTAGAAGAACTCACAGAACTCAGCAAAGCCATTATACTCATGGCTTAAATCTAGCAAAAGCTAGATTTAAGTGATATAAGGGAGGAAGTGCACAGAGAAGGGTCTATGAAGGTCCTAGGCATGAGCTCCCAGTTATCCTTTCCCAGAGGAATCTTGAGAACAGCACTAACTTTTCCCAGCAACAATGTGTGACAACACTCATGGAGTATTGCCAACCAGGGAAGCTTACTTGAGCCTTGGTGTCCAGAGTTTGCACTGGAGCTTGGTCATGTAGACATGTCTGACTACCCACATGGCTGACCTTAGTCTTCAACCCCTCCAGACATCAATCTGACACCATATGTCTCAAGGCTCCCCAACCATAAATTACATTATTAGCACAGACTATCTGACAAGGTCCAATGTTCTCAAATAAACAAAAACACTCTTATCAGGCAGAACATTCAAAGGCATAGAGGTTATCTCCCAGGATCTGAGGGCAAAGGCCAAACCTCTCTTTGGGCAAGGTTAATCCCTTATTGCACACCAGAAAACTCTGAAATTCCACCCATATTTCCTTCAGAGGAAGGCTGACATCAGGTATCTCTCATTGGACCAGGGGTCACATCCATTGAGACCTGGTGGATCTCAACACTGGCTACACATTGAGCTTACTTAGGAGCACTTAACATTGTTGATGTTTAAGTCTGTATCCCCTGATTAAGAGATTATGATTTAATTTGTCTGTGACAGGTCTAGGATTGGTATGTTTTTAAAGTTCTCCAGGGGATTTCAATTTGTGGTCAAGATTGGGAACCACTCACTATGTGAAGTAGCTGGGAGAATTCTGCCTGGTAAAGATACTCTCAGGAGCATGATGGCTCTCTGTTGAGGTATCAGAATAAAAGAAAAAGTTGCCTCTGGCAGTGGGTGTAGATAAAGATGGAGCCTCAGGAGAAGAAGCATAAAGAGAGATGCTGAGTCAAGAGAATGGTTTTCTACTGGAGTTGCTGAGATATCCAAAGAGACATGACAATTCTCATGAGGCCCTACTCTACTACTGCTAATCTGGTTTTTAGAGTGGTCATCTACCATCAGAGGTTATCTGTGCTTGTGCTGTGCAACTTGAATGAGTTTACCTAATACTCTGGCTGCTGCCTCTTACCTCCTGGGGCAGGTTAGTTAATCCTTAAAGCTCCAGCTATCTCATTGGTAAAATGTAGATAATAGTAGATACCTCATACAGTGTTCTAAGATTAAATCATCAAAACCTTATTCTACTGTGCCAAATTATTTAGCTTAATACATAAATTAACTTATTAATTTTTGTAACAGCTCTATGAAATAGTGCCATTATAACTTTCATTTGATAGCTGAGAAACTAGGACTTATTAAAATTAAATAATTTGTTCAATATTGTTCATGGCTTATTTCATTAATAATGCTACTAATAAAACTAATTTATTGGGATAAATATACTTAATTTACTAATAAAGAAGTTGTTTATCTAGCATCTGATGATATATGGTTTTGTACTACTTTTGAATTTATCCAGGTGTTGTAGTTTTATCTTTCCAATGAGATTATAAGTTTTATATTCCCCATAAGATTATATCTTCCCAATAAGATAAAATATACAAGTGACCAACTCTTATATTTTGTTTGCATCCCTTACTGCTCTTGGAGCAGGAGGAGAAGTGATCCTGTCATGTTAAAGAGAACCAAATTGATACCTGGGGAGGTCAAATGATTTGAAGTTACTCATTGAAGTGGAAGTAGAACCACAATCTACTGGCTTTTATTCAGGAGGCTTTCACTGGACCTTACGCCTATGGAAAGAGAAGAGAAATTTATGTAACAATTCCACACATTCTCAAATCATCTGCCATAGCTACATAGTTTTGGAGATAGTGAAAATGGCATGATTCTAAATGCAATTACAAATGAATTTTCAGGAAAATAGAGTATTCTAGTTAATCAAATATTCTGGTTAATGAAGACTTTCTATATATGTCACATACGAATAATCTATTTTAAAAATCCCGTTATATTAAAACTATGAAGCACATATCATACTTTATGTTTGATGATTCATAAAAGTTTCTTGCTATGGTTTAGGACCACAATAGCATCACTTCAGGTAAAACTGAATAGATAAACTAAATTATTTTAAATATTATGTAATAAAGTAACTTTATAAAAATGGCAAAGAAAAAGTTTTCATATAATAATAAAGTCCCCTACATACGAAAGAGTTCAGTTCCAAGAGCTCATTCGTAAGTCCAATTTGTTCGTAAGTCCAACGAAGTTAGCCTAGGTACCCAACAGGTACAATCGGCTACATACTACTGTACTGTAGTAGGTTTATAATACTTTTCACACAAATAATACATTAAAAAAACCACAAAAAATAAAGAAAACATTTTTAATCTTACAGTAGAGTACCTTGAAAACTACAGGGTACAGTACAAGACCTGGCATCCAGGGGCTGGCATCGAGGGAACAGGCAAGAAGAGTTACTGGCTGGAGGAGGGAGAGGAGGTGGGGGATGGTGGAGCTGAAGGATCATCAGCAATAGGAGACGGAGGGCAAGCTGCAATTTCACTCACGCCTGACGTTGATGGCACAGGTTCTGGTTCCTTGCTGGATTCAATTCTATTTACCCTCCTGAAAAAAATGATCCAGTGATGTGGTGTCTGGGTAGTAGCTCTTTTTCTCTTCGTAGATGACATGGTAGCACTGTTGCATTCTGAACAGCTGCTGCAACCTTCAGGGACCATTCACTGGTACTAATAGTGCCTCCTCAAAAACTAACAGTGCCTCCTCAAATAAAGAAAATCCCCTTGCCATTTCCTGTGTCGTGAATCTCTTCAGTTCTTCAGTTACTTCTTCCTCTTGTCTCTCTTCATCCTTTCTCTGAGCCTCCAATTCCATCAGGTCTTCATTAGTAAGCTCCTCCTATTGCACAGAAAGGAGTTCAATGAAGTCGTCCTCTTGCAGGTCTAGCTCCAGCTTCTCCCTGAGAGTCACTAAGTTGCTGAAGACCTCTTTGGACTCCTCATCCACCTTCTCAAATCCACAAAAATTGTGAACAAACTGCAGGCAAAGGATCTTCCAAACCCCATTCATGGTGAGGGCCATAACCTCATGCCAAGCAAAGTCAATGTTTTTTATGGCCTTGTAGATGTTATAGTCCTTCCAAAATTGTCACAAGGTTGTTCCTGATTCATCATTCACCTTTACTGCCTGACAAAAAGTGTGACGTGAATAATCACTATAAATTCCCTGGTCCATAGGTTGGATGAGTGACATAGTATTTGGTGACAGATGCACTGCTTTGATGTTGGGATGAAATTCATCCATGAAAGGGAGGTGGCCCGGAGCATTATCAAGCAGCGAAAGAACGTTGAATGGGACGTCCTTCTCCAAGCAATAGTTCTCTACCTCCAGGATAAAGTGGTGGAAAAACCAGTCCTGGAAAATGGCCTGTGTAAGCCAGGCTTTGGGGTTACTCTTCCACACAACAGGAAGAGAGCCCTTGGCTACGTTTTTAAGGGCTCTTGGGTTCTCTGAAGGATAAACTAAGAGAGGCTTCAGCTTCATATCATGCTGGAAGCATTGCCACCAAACAACAGTGTTAGCCTATCCTTTGCTGCTTTATAGCTTGGCATCGACTTTTCCTCCTTGCTGATATAACTTTGTTATGGCATCCTCTTCCGGTACAGTCCTGTCTCATCCATATTAAAAACCTGCTTGGGTAAATTCGCGCCTTCATCAATAATTTCTCAAAGCATTTCAGGAAATTCCTGGGCAGCTACCGTATCCGCACTCGATGCCTCGCCACTTACTTTTACATTGTGAAAGTTGGCTCTAGCCTTGAACCGATGAAACCAGCCACGGCTGGCATTGAAAGATGCTCCCTCTGATTCTTCACTGTGTTTCTTCTTCAAGCCTTCATAAAGGCTTTTAGCTTTCTCTTGAATCAGCATTAAGCTGAGTGGGACTCGACACTGATGCTGATCCTGCATCCACACACTGATAAGTTTCTCCATCTCCTCCATCAGTTTTCCACACTTCTTTGATATTATTGTCGACATCATTGGCCCAGCAGACTTCACAGGTTCCATGACCTTGTCCTTGTTCTTTAGAATCATGCCAATGGTTGAACGATTCATGTTATAAGAATGAGTGACATCTACCATCTTTTTGCCTCACTCCACTCTCTCAATCATTTTCACTTTTGTTTCCATTGTTATCACTTGGTGCTTCTTAGCAGTACCAGCTACATCACCACTGCTTTTACACTTTCTTCTGGGACATCCTGGGCTTGAAATAAAGCTACTGTACTACTGTACTCTATACAGTACTGTACAGTAAAGTACACAAAAGCACAACCAATTGTAGAGGATACATGCACGTGACAATGTATGCCAGACACCTGAACTAACTTATGAAACTGGACATGCAAACGCACGTTCACACCTTTGAAAGTTCGCAACTTGAAGGTTTGTATGTAGGGGACTCACTGTACTGCAAAAATGAAAAATTCAATCAATCATTCAGGAAGATAGAGAATTAAAATTTATAGAGTTTCTATGGTCATTATTTTAGATACTTTTACATGCATTATGTACTGTTTCACAATAGCAAACTCCTTCTTTCTGTTATTTTCCTGTCTTGAATACCTGTGAAATTGATGTCTCTGTCTAAGCAACCTGATAACACACAATTTACAAGGACTATATAGTTAAATATTAACCATGTTCACTAAGAATATAGAATTCCTATAAATGAGATTGAAAGAAAAATGTATAGCTTGTTCTGAATACTAACATACTGTACATATCTATTTTGGGTGAAATTAGTACTGGGCTGAAGTCTTTTGTAAAGCAAAGTATATTTGAGCTGACTCTTTGTGGCCCCATTACAAGTGGTTGGTTTGATACAGTTCAGTGTTGAGACCGAGACTTTGTTAGCAGGACACAGAAAGTGTCTGAGCAGCAAACCTAGTCATTCTTGTTTTGATTAGAGTTGTGATTTGGCCAAACATCATCTTTCATTTATATTTAACTTTGTTATTTGAAGTCAATTATCAGTTTCAGATATTACATTTCTTAATATTTGCTTACTTTTGTACTTTGTAATTCTTTTGCTTTCAAATAGACCTGATTTTTTCTTTTTTCCACATTCTTTCCCAATATATATCTCATGACAATATAAATTGTTAAATTTAAAAATAATTACTAAGGGAAGTTATAAAATCACCATCTTTGGGAATCTTTAACAACAAGATAGATTTTCTAGGGTTATATTAGGCCATAGGTTAGACAGAGGGATAAATTTGTATAATTTTCAGAGTCTGCTAGCCTTAGGGTTTTGGAATCTAATGCTATGTCAAGCAAAATGAAAGATGAATTGAGATTTAAATTTACTGATCACTGGTACTGGTTGAGAAGATTAGATCAATGAAAAGTATAGCAGAAAGGGAATACTATGCCATTGCGTTACTTTATGTTGAATCTATCATTTGGCATATACATTTAGATACATTTTGGGGGGGGAGTGTTTCTTTTCTTTGAAATCATAGTGCTATTTTGAGGCTTATTATTCCTCATTTTTCCCCACTTCTAAGCCCCCACATATCCACACTATAGGTGGTGAATAGTTTGGAATTCTGTGTGGCTTAGATGTTGAGTAATTTTACGTTATATAGCACCTCAAAATGGCAGTATGTGGAATTAGCAGTGGGTTGAATCAGTTAATTGCACACTCTAGGTATGAAGGTCAGGGAACTGGAGGTCCAGGGAGACACAAAGAAAACTGGGCATTATAAGGGTAGAGCACACATTCACTGCCAGAATGTTGGGTGTGTCCAGGAGGGATGAGTGAGGGGAAGGAGGGGCAGAGATGACGAAGGCCATTCCCTACAGGCTCTGATAACCTCACATTCTGCTTTTTAGGCTTAAGGGCTTTAATTGGATCATATGGTAGTTCTATTTTTAATTTTTGAGGACTCTTCATACTGTTTTTCATAGTGGCTGTACCAATTTACAGAGACACCAACAGTGTACTAAGGTTCTCTTTTCTCCACCTCCTAGCCAACACTTGTTATTTCCTGTCTTTTGATGAGTCATTCTGACCTGTGTGTGGTGATACCTCATGGTGGTTTTGATGTGCATTCCCTGATGATTAGTGACGTTGAGCATCTTTCTATACGCCTATTGACCATCTGTATGTCTTCTTTAGAAAAATGTCTATTCAGATCCTCTGCCCACTTTTTAATTGGCTTGTTTGGTTTTTGATATTGATTCATATGATTTCTTTATATATATTGGATATTAACCCCTAATCAGATATATCATTTGCAAATATCTTCTCCCATTCAGTAGGTGGCCTTTTCATTCTACTGATGGTTTCTTTCACTGTGCAAAAGCTTTTAAGTTTTATTAGGTCCTATTTGTTTGTTTTTGCTTTTGTTTCCCTTGCCTGAGGAGAGAGATCCAAAAAAGTATTTCTAAGACTGATGTCAAAGAGAACACTGCCTAGTTTTCTTCTAGTTTTATGGTTTCCAGTCTTACATTTAAAAGGTCTTTAATCCACTTTGAGTTTATTTTTGTATATGATATGAGAAAATGCTCTAATTTTATTCTTTTACATATAGTTGTCCAGTTTTCCCAAAACTACTTCTGAAGAGACTGTCTTTTCCCCATTGTCTATTCTTGCTTCCTATGTTGTGGATTAATCTAGCAATTCCACACCTGGATATTTATCAGAAGAAAACAAAAACATTAATTTGAAAAAAGATAAATCCATTCCAATGTTCATAGCAGCATTATTTACAGTAGCCAAGATATGGAAGCAACCTAAGTGTCCATCAACATATGAATGGATAAAGAGGATGTGGTATTGTGGTATATATAGTGGAATATTACTAAGCCATAGAAAAGAATGAAATTTTGCTATTTACAACAACATGGATGGACCTGGAGGGTATTAAGTTTAGAGAAATAAGTCAGACAGAGAAAGACAAGTACTGTATGTTTTCACTTATATGTGGAATCTAAAAAATAAAACAACTGAACAAGTATAACAAAACAGAAACAGATTCACAGATACAGAGAACGGACTGGCAGTTGCCAGAGCGGAAAGGGGTGGGGCTAGGAGCAAAAAGGGTGAGGGGGATTAAGAGAAGCAAACTACTGGGTATAAAATAGATAAGTTACAAGGATGTAAATTACAGCACAGGGAATACAGCCAATACTTTAAAATGACTTTATATGGAGTGTAATCTATAAATTTATCAAATTACTATGTTGTACACTTGAAACTAATATAATATTATAAGTCAACGATATTTCAATTAAAAGAAAAGACTTTACTTGAAGACTTTATCAAAGGAATTTGTATCTTCAGATGACAAGTAAGCAGTCAAAAAAGCAGAAACCCGTGCCACCTTTTGCACTAAATTTGAATTTGCTTTCCTTATCTTTTGTCTATGAAATGCTTTGTAACAGCTTTTATATATTTTATTCTCTTAGTGTTTATAGCAATAATAGCTCATATTCTTAATTAAGAGCATATATTTTCCTTTTTTTATTTTTAAGATACTTTATTTTACTTTTGCTTTTCAATTTATCTTCTGCTCTTTTTAAAAAATAATAGTTTTATAACTTTCTTATAATGTATCCAACACTATTAAATTTTGAGCTGTTTTATCTAACACTAATAAATTTTGAGATGTTGGTTTTGTCTTGTGTTTAAATAAATTAAGACAATTATTTTTAGAATAGTTTTAGTTTCACAGCACAACTAAAGGGAAGGTACAGAGATTTCCTGTATAGCTCCCACCCGCACACATGCATAGCCTCCCATTATCAACATTACTCACCAGAACAGTACATTTTCCTGCCAAGGATGAACCTACACTGACACATCATAATCACTCAAAGTCCGTAGTTTACATTAGGGCTTACTCTTGGTGTTGTACATTCTATGGGTTTGGAAAAAAGTATAATGACATATATTCATCATTATATAACACAGACATTATAACTCAAAGCTCTTCAACTAAGATCAGGTACAAAGCAAGGATGTCCCCTCTTACCCATCTTTTTCAACATTGTACTGAAAGTCCTTGCTAATACAAGTCAAAGAAGAACTAAAAAAGTGAAGAAATATTCCATGTTCATATATAGAAAGACTCAATATTGTCAAGATGTTAGTTCTTCCCAACTTGATCTATAGCTTCAATTCAATTCCAGTCAAAATTGAAGCAAGTTACTGTGTGGATATTGACAAACTGATCCTAAAGTTTATATGAAGAGGCAATAGACCCAGAATAACCAACAAAATATTGAAGAAGAAGAACAAAGTTAGAGGCTGATGCTACCCAAATTCAAGACTTACTAAAAGTTACAGTAATTAAGAGAGTGTGGTATTGGTGAAAAAATAGACAAATAGATCAATGGAATATAACACAGAACCCAGAAATAGACTCCTGTAAATATGATCAACTGATTTTTGGTAAAGGAGCAAAGGTCATACAATGGAGCAAAAATAATCCCTTCAACAAATGGTGGTCAAACAACTGGACATTCACATGCAAAAAAAATGAATTAGACACAGACTTTACACTGTTCTCAAAAATTAACTCGAAATGGATCATGGGCCT
Source organism: Physeter macrocephalus (assembly GCF_002837175.3). Classification (NCBI taxonomy): domain Eukaryota; kingdom Metazoa; phylum Chordata; class Mammalia; order Artiodactyla; family Physeteridae; genus Physeter; species Physeter macrocephalus. The sequence continues at coordinate 87,638,933 of NC_041215.1, read as the reverse complement.
AAACGTAAAATGCAAAACTAGAAAACTGCTACAGTATAACATGGCAGAAAACTCAGATGACCTTGGGTATGGTCATGCCTTTTAGATACAACACCAAAGGCACAATCTATGAAAGAAATAATTGCTAGGCTGAACTTCATTAAGATTAAAAATTTCTGCTCTGTGAAAGACAATGTCAAGAGAATGGGAATACAAGCCACAACCTAGGAGGAAATATTTGCAAAAGACATATCTGATAAAGGACTGTTATCCAAAATGTACAAAGAACTCTTAAAACTCAACAGTAAGAAAACAAGTAATCATAGTTAAAACCAGGCCAAAGACCTTAACAGACACTTCACCAAAGAAGAGATACAGATAGCAAATAAGTATATTAAAAGATGCTCCTCATCATGTGTCATCAGGAAAGTGCAAATTCAAACAACAATGAGATACCATTACATACCTGTTAGAATGGCTAAAATCCAGAACACTGACAACAATAAGTGCTGACGAGGTTGTGGAGCAACAGGAACTCTCATACATTGCTGGTGAGAATATAAAATGCTACAGCCACTTTGGAAGACAGTTTTGTTGTTTCTTACTAAACTAAATATACTCTCACCATACAATCCACCAATTGCACTCCTTGGTATTTATGCAGAGTTGAAAATGTATGTCCACACAAAAACCTACAGATGGATATTTACAGCAGCTTTATATGTATTTGCCAGCACTTGGAGGCAACCCCAGAAGTCCTTTAGTAGGTGAAGAATAAATAAACTGTGGTACATCTAGACAATGTAATATTATTTAGAGTTAACAAGAAATGAATTTTTTAAAACATCTTTATTGGAGTATAATTGCTTTACAATGGTGTGTTAGTTTCTGCTTTATAACAAAGTGAATCAGTTATACATATATCCCCATACCTCCTCCCTCTTGCATCTCCCTCCCACCCTCCCTATCCCACCAAATTACACACATATTACTAAGTGAAAGAAGCAAATCTGAAAAGGCCACATACTGTATGATTCCAACTATATGACATTATGGAAAAGGCAAAACTATGGAGACAGTAAAAAGATCAGTGGTTTAGATCTGGATCAAGAGTTGGGGTGAGAGAAGGATAAATAGGTGACACATAGAAGACTTTTAGAGCAGTGAGAATGCTCCATATGAGATCATAATGATAGATATATGTGGTTATACATTTGTTCAAGCCCATAGAATGTAGAACACCAAGAGTGAATCGTAATGTAGACTATGATTTTGGGGTAATTATAATGGGTCAATGTACCTTCATTCATCAGTTGTAACAAGTGTAACACTCTGGTGGGACATGTTGATAATATGCATGTGTGGGGGTAAGTGGTATATGAGAAATCCTTATACCTTCCTCTCAATTTCACTGTGAACTTAAAACTGCTCTAAAGAATAAAGTAAAAAAACAACAAAAACTTTGTTTTTGAAAACTATAACTTCTCTCATTGATTGTCTTTTCCCCCTTAACTCCCCATGTTCTCCATATTCTTGGACTGAGTGAATGACTACATTTTTCATTTTAAATGGTTCTTCATAGGAAATGCTTTTTTTCTTTTCCCTGAATATGACTTTCTTCTATGATAATGAAAATGATTGACATGTTTAAAATAAAGATCATTCAGTTAGTATTCTAGGCAATTTTCAAAAATTAGCAAATTTCCCCTTGAAATTTCTTGTTTAATGTCTTAAATTTGCTATTGTTAGTTTAAAAGTGGCTCAAAAAAAATGATAACACTTTGAAATAATTAGACTGGTTATCCAAACACTGATACATGTAAGTTGAATATCTCCTTTAATGCACAGACACCACAAGTTAACCAAAATTATTCCAAATAAAAAATTAATATAAAATTTGATTATAATATTTAATTAGAATTACTCTCAAATGTGTATTTTAAATTCTTATTCTGTAGTATTACTGTAATTCTCCAAAATGTATAGTTTAGGAACAGTATATACATTTTTTTTGCTAAAAACTACATTTTTAGAAATATGTAATTTATTTTATAAAATATTAATACCTATTTTTAACCCAATGAAGTATTAGTGGTTTGAGATATTTCAGAATGAAATAGGAATGTGGACATCACTCTGAAATTACAGGAGTTTAAATTGCTGCAGTTTTAAATATTATTAATACTCTGGCTCTTTCTTGGTATGGAATTCACATTTTTGGATGATGTTTCTTGTTGGCATGAATTTTGTCTTTAGAAATGAATTTAACTTAAGGCCACATCTTGTTGAACAAAATAAACCTTCGGTGACTTGTTTAATATAGACAAATTATCTTTCTATTTTGCTATTCTCACAGTCTGCATTTTACTTGAGTACCTTACCTGCATTCTTCAACTGTTCATAAACTTTAACTCACTCCTCCTCTTTCACCCTTCTCTGGTAACCAGTATGATTATAGTTAATACAATTTTCATGGAGTGAATATCAGAAAACCCAATGATAAATTTCTCAACAACTACTTACTGACAGGAAATGTGAAAGAACTTCTAGAAGCAAGAAAAGACATAGTACACCTTAGTTATAGCCATGATCTTATTCCTTCTATGGATTTGGTTTATCTTTAGACCTGACCAATTTGCCTTTCAAATTAATGTCAAAGATGAGTAGACAGAGAATTTCAATCTCCCCCACCATGGCATTGTTTATTTTTTTAGTACAATTCAAGTGTCAACTACTTAGATACTCAGTAAGTCTACTGGGTTATCTTGTACTCTTAGATTTGATAAAATTAGTTTCAACTTCCAACCCAGTGTCCCTTTTTTTATCTTCAGTTTCTTGATACCCAGTTACTATTGGCTTGAGTTCCTGATGTTGTTTTATCCTGTCTACTGTACCATTTATCTCATTTATCTTCTGCCTGTATTAATTCCTTTCCCATACCGTGTTGTCCCATTATTCTGTTTCTAAATTACCAACTTTGCCCAGTTTAATTCTGCTTCCAAATTACCATCAGTGCAGGCTGATTCTCTGGAAAATTTTATTGGATACTTGGGGCCAAAAAAAGTTTACATCACAGGACAGCATATCACTTAAAATCAGATAATAGATATTTGTATATGTTAGATTTTGCTCCATAACAAACCACTTCAAAATGGTAAGCTAACAACAATTTTATTACTGCTTCTGAGTCTGTGGTTGATTATGCAGTTCCACAGCCATCTGAGGGCTGATTGATCTAGGATTGTTTCTCCCATATATTGGGAAGTAGTGTTGGCTGTTGGGCTGGGGCAGTAGGGATGACTGGGCCATGTGTCTTTTACCATCCAGTGGACTAGCCTTGTCTTTTAACATGGTAGCAGCAACATAATTTTGAAGAGTTAGCAAGAGACAAGCCTTTAATACACAAATACTTTTAAAATCTCTGTTTCTGTCAGGTTTGCCATTGACCAGAGCAAGGCACAAGGAAAACTCAGAATCAGTGTGGGATGTAAATACTCAAGGGCAAGAGAAGGAGAATTATTAAGCCAATTTGTAAACAATCTGCCAAACATTGTTTAACTTTATCATTTATACATATATATATATATATATACATACATATATATATATTTTTTTTTTGCGGTACGTGGGCCTCTCACTGTTGTGGCCTCTCCTGTTGCGGACTGCAGGCTCCGGACATACAGGCTCAGCGGCCATGGCTCACAGGCCCAGCCACTCCACGGCATGTGGGATCTTCCCGGACCGGGGCACGAACCCGTGTCCCCTGCATTGGCAGGCGGACTCTCAACCACTGTGCCACCAGGGAAGCCCTATCATTTATATCTTTATTGTTCATCTTTTCTTATAAGGCACATACATCCAATCACATTGCTGTGTCCCATAGATTTTGAATTGTTGTGTTTGTGTTTTCATTTGTTTCCAGATATTTTAAAATTTCCTCTTCAGTTTCTTCAGTGACCCATTTGTTGTTTAGTAGCATGTTATTTACCTTCTACGTGCTTGTGTTTTTTGCAGTTTTCTTCCTTGTAATTGATTTCTAGTCTCACAGCATTGTGGTTGGAAAAACTGCTTGATATGATTTCAGTCTTCTTAAATTTGCTGAGACTTGCTTTGCAGCCTAGCATCTGATCTATCCTGAAGAATGTTCTATGTGCACTTGAAAAGAATATATATTCTGCTGCTTTTGAATGGTATCTTCTATATATACCTATCTATTAAGTCTATCTGGTCTACTGTGTCTTTAAGGCCAGTGTTTCCTTATTGATTTTTTGTCTAGATGATCTGTCCGTTGATGTCAGTGGGGTGGTAAAAGTTCCCTACTATTATTGTGTTACTGTCAATTTCTCATTTCATGTCTATTAATATTTGCTTTATGTATTTAGGTTCCCCTATGTTGGATGCATATATTTACAGTTGTTACATCTTCTTCTTGGATTGATCCCTTGATCATTATGTAATTTCCTTCTTTGCCCCTTGTTACAGTCTTTGTTTTAAAGATTATTTTGTCTGATATAAGTATTGCTACCCTGGCTTTCTTTTCATTTCCACTTGTATGAAACACCTTTTTACATCTTCTCACATCCAGTCTGTATGTGTCTTTAGATCTGAAATGAGTCTCTCGTAGGCAGCATATATACGGGTCTTTTTAATTTTTATTTATTTATTTATTTTTAAAATTTTTTTGTGGTACGTGGGCCTCTCACTGTCGCGGCCTCTCCCATTGCGGAGCACAGGCTCCGGACGCGCAGGCCCAGCGGCCATGGCTCACGGGCCCAGCCGCTCCGTGGCATGTGGGATCTTCCCGGATCGGGGCACGAACCCGTGTCCCCTGCATCGGCAGGCGGACTCTCAACCACTGCGCCACCAGGGAAGCCCATACGGGTCTTTTTTAAAAAATCCATTCAGCCACTCTAAGTCTTTTTATTGGAGCATTTAGTACATTTATGTTGAAAGTAATTATTGATAGGTACGTACTTATTGCCATTTTGTTAGTTGTTTTGGGTTTTGTAGTTCTTTTAGTTCCTTTTTTCTTTTGCTCTCTTCCCTTATGATTTGATGACTATCTTTAGTGTTATGTTTGGATTCCTTTCTCTTTTGTGTGTGTTTATCTATTATAGATTCTTGGTTTGTGGTTACCATGAGGTTTATACATAGCAATCTATCTATCTATCTATCTTTCTATTTATCATCTCTGATTATTTTAAGTTGCTGATCTCTTAAGTTCAAATGTATTTTAACAACCCTGGTCTTTTTTAAAAAATCCATTCAGCCACTCTAAGTCTTTTTATTGGAGCATTTAGTACATTTATGTTGAAAGTAATTATTGATAGGTACGTACTTATTTTGTTAGTTGTTTTGGGTTTTGTAGTTCTTTTAGTTCCTTTTTTCTTTTGCTCTCTTCCCTTATGATTTGATGACTATCTTTAGTGTTATGTTTGGATTCCTTTCTCTTTTGTGTGTGTTTATCTATTATAGATTCTTGGTTTGTGGTTACCATGAGGTTTATACATAGCAATCTATCTATCTATCTATCTTTCTATTTATCATCTCTGATTATTTTAAGTTGCTGATCTCTTAAGTTCAAATGTATTTTAACAACCCTGCATTTTACCTGCCCCTGCAGTGTTTACAGTTTTTGACATCATATTTTTTTATTCTTTTGTTTTTTGTATCCCTTAGCTACTTATTGTGGATATAGATGAATTACTACTTTTGTCTTTTAACCTTCCTACTAGCTTTATAAGTGGTTGATCTATTAACTTTACTGTATATTTGCCTTTACCAATGACATTTTTCCTTTCATAGATTTCATCTCTAGTTGTAGCATTTTCCACCTAGAGAAGTTCCTTAATATTTCTTATAAAGCTGGTTTGGTAGTGCTGACCTCTTTTAGCTTTTGCTAGTCTGCAAAACTTTTGATTTCCTCTTCAAATCTGAATGAAAGCCTTGCCAAGTTAGTATTCTTGGTTGTAGGTTTTTTCTGTTATCTCTTTAACTGTATCATGCAACTCCCTTCTGACTGGTAGAGTTTCTGCTAAAAAGTCAGCTGATAGCCTTATTGGAGTTCCTTTGTATGTTATCTGTTGCTTTTCCCTTACTGTTTTTAATAGTCTCTCTTTTTTTTTAACTTTTGCCATTTTAATTACAATGTGTCTTGGTGTGGTCTTCTTTGGGTTGATCCTGTTTGGGAATGCCTGTGTTTCCTAGACCTGGATATCTATTTCCTTTCCCAGGTTAGGGAAGTTTTCAGCTATTATATGTTCAAATATGTTCTTTTCCTCTTCCTCTCTTTCTTCTCCTTCTGGGACCCCCATAATGCGAATGTTAGTAGGCTTGATGTTGTCTCAGAGGTCTCTTAAACTGTCTTCATTTTTAAGATTCTTTTTCTTTTTTCTGTTCTTCTTGAGGGATTTCCACTACTCTGTCTTCCAGCTTGCTGATCTGATACTCTGTATCATCATCATCATACTGTTGATTCTTTCTAGTGTATTTTAAATATTTCAGTTATTGTGTTTTTCAGCTCTATTTGTTTCTTCTTTATATATTCTAATTCTTTGTTTAAAACTTCTAACTTCTCACTGTGTTCATACATTCTTCTCCCGAGTTCTTTGAGCATCTTTATGATCATTACCTTGAACTCTTTATTGAGTAGATTGCTTATCTCCACTTCAATTTCAAAAGTGGCTTTGTGTAAGAAATGTCCTACGGGCCCAGCAGCACACTCTCCTTTGGTCACCAGAGCTAAGTGCTTTAGGTGTACCCTCTATGTGGGTTTTTCTGTTGTGGCAGGCTAACTATTGTGGGCATGCTAGGTGTGGCTGGTCCTTGAATTTGGTTGGTGGTCAGGCCCAGCCTTGTGTGGAGGCTGCTGGCCACTGATGGTGGGACTGGGACCTCATCCAGTGGTTGTTATGTCCAGGGGAGTCCAGGTCCTGGTGCCAGCCCACTGGTGGGCAGGGATGGCTCATGAGGCAGCTGGTTATGGAGCTCCAGGTGGAGCTATGGCTATGGCTGGCCCATTGGTGGGTGGAACCAGGTCCTGGGGTGGGCAGCTGTGAGACTTGGGGTCACGGAGCTAGTGTTGACCTGATGATGGGTGGGACCATGACCCAGGAGGGTCCCAGGGCTGATATCCTGGGCTGCTGGTCCCAGAGCTGCTGGTAGGTGGGGCTGATTCCTGACATGGCTAGCTGCAGGGTCCAGGCTGTTCCAGAGCTGGTGACCGTCCACTAGTGGGTGGCCCCAGATCTCAGGGCAACTTCCTGAGGGACCCAAGATGTTTTAGAACTGGTATTGGCCTGCTGTTGTGAAGGGCTGAGGCCCAGTATGTCCTGGGGTGCTGATGGCCTGCTAGTGGGTGGGCCAGGTCTTGACATAGCTGGATGTGGGACTACTGTGGTCCTGGGGCTGGTGTTGGCCCACTGCTGTGCAAGACCAGGGCCCAGGAGGTCCCCAGGCTGGTGCCCACCCAGCAGTGGGTGAGGCCAAGTGTTGGGACTCATGCCAGCTCACTGAAGGGTGGAGCGAGGTCCTGGGGTCTCTAGCTGTGGGGATCTTGGGGGTCCAGCATTGGTGTCAGCACACTGGTGGATAGGGCTGGGATCTATTGGGTTCCCAGGGCTAGTGCCAGGCCATGGCAGATGGGGCTGTGTTCTGGGCCCTTTGCTGGGTGGGGCTGGGTCCAGGAGTAGCTGGGAGCTCAGGAATGCAGCCTGCTGGTGGGTGGAGCTATGTCCCCTCCCAGCTAGCTGCTTGGCCTGAGGTGTCACAGGGCTGGTGCTGACCAGCTGGTGGATAGGACCAAGTCCTAGCACTAATAAGTTAGAGGGAGGATTCCAAAATGGCACTTGCCAGCACAGGTGGGATAAGCTCCCCAAAATGGCTGCTGCCAGTGTTTATGTCCCCAGGGTGAGTCCCAATTGCCTCCTGCCTCTCCCAGAGACTCTCCAAGATCAGAAAGTGGGTCTGATCCAGGCTCCATTCAAATTACTGCTTCTGCCCTGGGTCTCAAAGAGTGTGAGATTTTGTGCACACTCTTTAAGAGTGAAGTCTGTATTTCCCACAGTTATCTGGCTCTCCCCAAAGTAAGCCCCACTGGTCTTCAAAAACAATGTTTTAGGGGATCATCTTCCCAGTGCAGGACCCCTAGGCTGGGGATGTGGAGCTCAGATCCTTCACTCCTTGGGGAGAACCTCTGCAATTATAATTATCCTCCTGTATGCGTCTTGACTATACTGTGACTCTGCCCATCCTACCCATCTCATTGTGGTTCCTTCTTTATATTTTTTAGTTGTAGAAGATTTTTCTGCTAGTCTTCAGGTCTTTCTCATTGATAGTTGCTCTATAAATAGTTGTAATTTTGATGTGCTTGTGGGATGTAGTGAGCTGAGGGTCTTCCTACTCTGCCATCTTGGTCACTCCTCTACTTTAGCTCTTTTTAACCTCTTTTCCTATGTCATCTAAATCTGACCTCCAAAGACCGAATTTTTGTAAACAAACCTACTGATGAGGTATATTTACTGTATAAGTAAAATGTCTCTCTCTATGATAGAAATTCAGTGTACAACTCAATCTTTTCCTAACAGTTAGACAAATATGAAGATGAAAATGTGAATTCTCACAAAATAGTAATAGTACTCTCATGTATTCAGTGTATAAACAAGGCTTTGGATTTATAAACCACTTAAGATAGTTTTGGGGCCCTTCTATGGGGCCTTTGTAGTTGAAAATTTTACAGCACATTTGGAAAAACCTTTCAGAAAATGGATATTGTAAGACATACTGGTACAAAAAGAGAACTGTGCTGATGCTGACAGAAGGAAGCATGAACATTTTGAAATAGTATTTTTTTTAAATTGAGTTGTATGAATGTGCCCTATTTTATTTTAAAAACCTAAGAGAAATTTGCTGCAGTTTTCAAATCTAATTATCAGTGACAGTAACTTTAAAACCTGAAACATTTTACTTAGTGACTTATTTTATTCCTGGGAGAGAAGCAGAGTTGTGACTTAGACCAGGCTCTAAGGAACTTCCCTGTCATGCTGAGGTAGCAACCTGATTTGGGTGTAGAATATGTGATTTCACTTTATGATTCCTATAGGAGTAGAGATTAGTGCTCTGATATATGTAGTTATTCAGAAATACAATCAGATATCATATTTGGATCAATAACAGGCATAACTGAACCTCTTTGACACCTGTATCACTGGGATATGTGCTTGAGTAGGGTGATCTGATAAAATATGGGACATCCAATTAAATTTGAATTTCAGATAAACAACAAATATTTTTTGTATAAGTATGCCCTAAATATTGCATTGGAGATATCTATCTATCTATGCTAAAAATTATTGATCTGAAATTCAAATTTAATGGGGAAGTCTGTGTTTCTACTTGCTATTTCTGGCAACCTTGTCAGCTTAGGACAACATGAGGCTTAAGAGTCAGGACATATACAAAAAAAGTAGGAACAAAAGGAAATACATTGCGGTGGATTTAACACGTATATCTACAAATTCTTTGGCACTCCTTCATTGAGAGATGAGGACTATGTCCCTTTCTTTGAATCTGGTTTGGATTTAGGGATTTGCTAGTATTCAATAGAATGCAGAGGAGATGCCACTCCATGGCTACCAAGCCTGGGTCATAAAAGGCGTGTGCAGACACTCACTGTTGAAGCACTGAGCCACCAGGTAAGAAGACTAACTACCCTGAGGCCACCGTGCTGTAAGGAAACCCAGGTCACAGGGAAAGGCTCAAGTAGCTGCTTTAGCCAACAGCCCCAGCTTAAGTCCCAATGAGGTAGCAGCTTAGAGCCAACATCAACCATTAGGCATGTGAGTGAAGTCATCTCCAGATGATTCAACACCCCAGCCACTGAGTAACTCCCAGATGAAACCCAGACATTGTGGAACAGAGATAAGCTATTCCTGCTGTGTCCTATCTGAATTCTTGACCTATATCATCTGAGAGCATAATAAAGTGGTTGTTTTAAGCAATTAAGTTTTGGGGTAATTTGTTATGCAGTAATACTAACTGTAATACACATGTTAAGTACAAAGTGAATGGTTAACAATCTGTGATTCAGGAGTTTAGGGGAGGAAGAAGTCACCAAAAGCTTGGGTGGGGGTGGGGCTCCCCTTCTTGACTCTACTCCCACACTTGAAATGCATAGCTTTATAGGAAGTATAGGACATGGACAATGAGAAAAGGAAAGTGTGAAAGTGGATTTAATGGCAAAGATCTCTGCTCTTTTTCCTTTAAAATTCTTCTCTTAGAATAATTGGAATTTAAAATAAATCAGCTTACGAAGCACTGGAAAGAAGATTAAGGGTTGAATGGAGAAGGAATAAATTAAACTCCCATCTTCATTCGTGGGTTATGTTTCTGAGTGTTTAAAGATAAAGCTATTATGACTGTGTATAGGACTTAATAGTCTTTAGGGAGACTGATAAACTGAGAAAGATTGCAGTAATTTTGGATTGGTGACCCACCAGGCTGACTTAGTCACTTAAATTTCACGTTTCTTTAAAATTCTGAAACAAGGGCATTCTTAAGTGTTCTTTTAAAAGAACAGAAGAGTTTCATGGGAGAGCAAAGCAATTTGAAAAGAGACTTTTCTTCATGCTTTAATGCCTCTGAGGAAGTCTCCAAACTGCTGAACGATCAAAGATAAAAGCAAAAAAGAATATTCTTGCCTTTATTTGTGGCAAGATTTTTTGAGAGCTGCCATGTGCAGATATTGTGGGGTAAGATACTAAAGGTTGAATCATTTTCTTTGAAAACTTTATAATGTCAGGAGATGTTTATAATGTAAAGGATGTTTGTACACTCCTCAAAGCTAAAACCTAGAGATTTCTATGTACAAATTCAGTAGTATACTTTCTGTTTTAGGAGTAGACTTTGAGCAAAATATTGAGGTAGGTGTTGCTGAAACAGCTTTTTTCCTCTTACTGTATTCTTTACTCCCCTTCCCTAGGACCTTTCTGGACCTTCCCAGAACCCCTCAGTTTTCATGCTGTGTCTGGCCTATTAGCTCCTCCCTTTCTCTACTACAATCTACAGTACTCATTTCTCTTGAGTTTCCTCCAAGGTATGCTTTGACGCTATCAATGTCTCCACACGTGTCCATCCAAATGTACCTTCCCTTAGTGAGGTGTGGCAACCACATAGACTGGGTTTTCCAGGATAGACAGTACACAAACAATCCCATTGTCTCCATATATTGAAATTCCTCAGAAATCCCAACTTTTTTTTTTTTTTTTTTTTTTTTTTGCGGTACGCGGGCCTCTCACTGCTGCGGCCCCTCCCGCTGCGGGGCACAGGCTCCCAACGCGCAGGTGAGCACAGGCTCCGAACGCGCAGGTCCAGCGGCCATGGCTCACGGGCCCAGCCGCTTCGCGGCATGTGGGATCCTCCCGGGCCGGGGCACGAACCCGCGCTCCCCTCATCGGCAGGCGGACTCCCAACCACTGTGCCACCAGGGAAGCCCCCAACATTTTTATATTCAAACTATATCTCTCAGAACTTCACTCAAATCTGGGACTTCCCCGGTGGCCCGGTGGTAAAGAATAAGCCTTCCAAAGCAGAGGGCGTGGGTTCGATCCCTGGTTGGGGAACTAAGATCCCACATGCCACGGGGCAACTAAGCAGGCACGCCACAACTACTGAGCTCGCGCCTCAACAAGAGAGCCCGCGTGCTGCAAACTACAGAGCCCACGTGCTCTGGAGCCCATGTACCACAATTAAAGAGAGAAAACCCGCAAGCCACAACTAGAGAGAAGCCCACAAGCGCAACAAAGAGACCATGCGCCGTAATGAAAGATCCCACATGCCTCAACGAAGATCCCGTGTGCCACAACTAGGACCCAACGTAGCCACAAAAGTAAGGAAAATAAATAAAAAAATAAAAAGAGAACTTTGCTCAAATCTAAGAGGGACCCCAAATCCTTTTACATCACGTGTTTAGATTCCTTGTGTCAAAGATTCTTATCCTCCACCCCTCACTGACTCTATTTTTTAAAAAAATCAGTTTTTTGATTACTCTACAGCTTTCATTAGAGACATTGGCATTTGCTTTACTCTCTTTGTCCTTGCCCAAGTTCTGGCATTTTCTCATCCACCCATCTATCCATCCTTCCAGTTTTCTATTCATGTAGACATCTCATATTATACCATAGCTTCACAGTTACTTGTGGTTCTCGACTTTGATACCTTTATTACTTTTTCAATTTAGCTACCTGGCACAATTTATTTCCTGGCACATTATGTTAAGGAAATAAAAATACTTAAAATATAAACCAATTTTTACAAACCAAGTATTTTGACCAATACTTAAAATACAAACCAAATTTTATACAAACCAATTTCTGTTACCAAAGCATCCCCAGACTTTGGTAACAGAATCATCAGGTACTAATAGCACAAATTTCACTGGCCCTTGCTCTCCTCTAAGGATGTGGTACCTTTAAGTCCCTGCAAATTTTCACTCAATTAAGACTTCACTCTCCCTTAATGTGGGGGTGGTGGTGGTGTCTTGTACGTGCCTCAAAAGAGTGTTAGGTTCAGTCACTGTACATTGTCTATCCTGGTTTTCCTATGTCGTTCCATGAGCTTCTCAACCTCCTTAGCCTGAGAGGCTGCTTGTCAGTGCTCTATCTGCAGGTACCTCCTGTGAAAACACCCATGCTCGTGCCAAGTGTTCATTATCTTTGAATTTCCGTAGTTTCCAAATCCCAGGGTAGGGAAGAATGCAAGCTACTCAGTTAGACTTCTGTCTTGGAGGCTTAAGTAACACCCCTGATGCCTGTCCTATCTCAGATATTCCCTCATGAAACAAACAAAAAATTTTTACAGCTTTTCATTTAATTTGCTTGTGCTATAGGTTTTTCACAGTGGTTCCCAACCTTGAATGTGCATTAGAATCACCTATTTAAATCATCCATTTAAAAATGCTGATGTCCCCCCCACCCCCCAGAGATTCTGATTTAATCCATCTGGGATGAGACCAACATTAGGTGATTCTACTGTGCTGTGAGGGTTGAGAATCTCTGGTTTATAGGCACTGACAGGAGGCTGACACAGTGCTCATCTCCTCCCGGTTTTTATTCCAGGTGCTTTCAAAATAGTGTTCCTCCTCCTTTTCATCAAAACAAATAGCCCTCACCCTTCAGCAAATCATCTCAAAGCACCTACTTGATGGTGAGAGAAGTCTGAATTTTAGTCTGGTGCTTAAAATAAGAGTCCACAGCAGTTTTTATAAGGAAAGAATTCCAAACACAGACATCTGGCAGAGAAAAATACTTACTGGTGTTGGAGGTTTCCCCATTCTAAGTTATCAGAAAAATCTTTGGCCCAGTTTTGAAAAAGATTGACTAGGATACAAAAATGAGCATGTATTACCTCATTTTCATCTTTAACCTATTTGATTTTTCTGTTCAATATATGGGAACACAGTTAATGTCACATATAATATTAATTCTGGATTTTGATAGGTTTCTCAGTTTCCCAGGGTCATAATTTATATTGAGCACAGGAAAATCATTTGAAGAGTCAATCAGTTACGCAATTTTCTCTGAATAATCTGCAGAGGTGGATTTAGTGATGATAATGAAGTTGAAACTTCAGGGTCTCTGGAGGGCTCTAGATATGTGTCCCTATAATCATATTTTTGTAAAATTTGCATAAGAAAGTTTTTTTTTTTTCCTTAAGAAGGGTCTCCTTCCCCAAACTGCAAAAGCTTCAGACCTCCCTTAACTTGATTATGTGGAATCCTTGAGAATTGTGCCAAAGTGAAACGGTTCTTATTTCAATGTCTTTATCTTTCATTTTCTTTTCTATTAGAAAAAAAATGGGCTTATTTTAAGCCAATATGTGCCACTAACCATGTACAGTTGCTAAATTACTGAAGTACTACTCTACCTGTTGCTAAAATAGCCATTGCCTCAAAACCCCAAGTACCCCATACTACCATTCCATCCAACCCGGTTGTTCCCCTGAAGCTTACTGAAGCCTCCCATGACTTAACCCCTAACAAGGTAACATCTGGTACACCAGGGGGCCCTCCAGAGCCCTGTTTTAGTGCAGTGGCCACCAGCATCCATTCTGATTGGTCAATACCTGTGCTAAATGAGTTATTAAATATGTTGAATATCAACTTTGCTCAAAAACAACTTAAAAAATTCTGTAGTTATATATCATAGGTAAGACGACTAAATGTTTAATAAAATATTTTTATACACGGTGACACTATAAAATAATCCAACCTCTTTTGGAAATCTGTTTTGGGCCCATTTAATATCTGGTTTATGTATGACTAATAAAGGTCATGTCATATAGAAACCAGATCTTAGCTCAGTCAAAAAGGATTTGAGGAATACCTTAATAGAGCTTTAATTTGCAACTAGGATGGTTCTTAAAATATATTGAAAGAAGGAAGCCAGCTGCTAACACAAAGGAGTACACTACTCAACAGTCATTGTGTAGGAGTTGCTATGAGGGCTAGAAAGGAGACAGAACAGATATTCAACAATCGCTTAAATCTTTATCAAGAAATACATCTGGGAAAGTGCTATACTTAAACTCTATCTAGAGATGATCCACATTTTAGGTTTAAAGAATATAAGCTCAGGTCATTCTCTGCATAATTTGGCAACCTAGGAATGAATAAATCATTTGGATCAGATTTGATGCACATGAGTGTTGAAAGTAAATGAAAAATTAATTTAAGACTAAGTTGTTTAAAATATATGAGCTCACTTTAGAACATAAAACATAGCATAATCTTTGAAAAGAATAACCTCACCTTATTATTTTCACGGATATTTTATTTGTAAACTGAAAAGAATCTATGGTTATACTATATTTATAGATTCAAAGACTCTTTGGTAATGTAATTATTAATAAACAGATAAAAATAAGCAACAAAGGGAAGAGTTGAAAGGTACTTTTGGGTAGAAAAAAGTGACCCCCATACATTTGCAAGGCAGGTTTATTTGAAGACTAACAAATGGCCTGAAACCAGCCATGCAAATACTCAAATTTACAGATGCCAATAGCTTTTCTGAGTAAAAATCTACCTATACATTCAGGACTCAAAAAAACCTTTACTGAGTACTTAATATATTCCAGGCATTGTATTAGACTACTGATATGCAAGGATGAAGATGACACAGTCCCTGTCCTAAAGGGCACAGTCCCAGTGGTGGAGACAAACAGGTAAATAATAGCTCCATTCAATATAACATGTAAGTGGTTTGTAGAAATGAATTAGTCACTCTATATAATTATATATCTTTTTAGTATAAGATGCTGTTTGGCAGAAACTCCAAAGGAGTTTTCAAACCCAACACAGATTCTCTCCCACGGGTGTGACTCATCAGGAGAGAGTATTCCTTCCAGTGTTAAATGGAATCACATCATGCTATCTTGGAGCCCAGATTCCCTGAGTACTTAATGCATACAACAGTGCAGCAGTGGGGATCCCATTTGATCTCTGACAATCTCTCCCATTTTTCTGGTCCAGCTATAGTGCTCTTCTGCCCACATTTCTGAGACAAATAATATCTGTTCTCTGCTTCTTTCGCAATGAAAGAAAACTTAGCCATACTTGGATTCAAGTGCACACTTGCCCACTTTAATCCCCAAATTTAATCCCAAATTCCACCAGCAGGTGGTAGGGAAGTCAAACAGAGTAAACCTGTTTATAATTGTTTTGGGCTGAGACCACAGTACAGTAATGATTTTGACACTTCTGGATAAATAACATCTACGTTTATAATAACCCTTGTAGATATTGTTCTTGCTTACTTTATTTGACGTAAAATTTGTGTATTTATTTATTTTTATTTATTTATTTATTTTTTGCAGTACGTGGGCCTCTCATGGTTGTGGCCTCTCCCGTTGCAGAGCACAGGCTCCGGACGCGCAGGCCCAGCGGCCATGGCTCACGGGCCTAGCCGCTCCGCGGCATGTGGGATCTTCCCGGACTGGGGCACGAACCCGTGTCCCCTGCATCGGCAGGCAGACTCTCAACCACTGTGCCACCAGGGAAACCCGTGTATTTTTTTAAATTACATTTTTAGTTTCTTAGAATTTCAAACATCAGAATTATTACCATTATTAAAGAATACTGTGTGAATGTGTATTTATTTGGCTTACTTAAAGCTTACCTAAAGTAGCCATAGTCTTTATATTCGAGAAGAATCCTATTTTAAAGTCTGAAAACAGAATTAATATGTGTTAATACAATATCTAGTAAAGTTTTCTTTCTAGAATAAAAAAAATCTGAAAGTCTAGATATCTATTTTCTTTATTTCATTTCTTATTCTGCAAGTGAACCAAAAAGGGGTTTAACTGACCATTGTGATGCACAGGTCTTTGGAACACTCAATTGCATTTGGCATGTCACCCTAGGACACTTGAGGTCCTTTAGCATCTTCTGTGACATGGAAAAGAGTGAACAAACATCAGACACCTAAGATGCATTTTTGGTCCCTTTTTTCCCAAATAATTTTATACAAGTCCCTGCATGTACAAGTTTAAGAGTAAAGGAAAGAAAGGCTAATTAGAAGTAGAACATCAAGCTAATTTCCCTTAACTGGCAAACTTTCTAATACATAGTATGTAGGGCCTGTAAGATTGCATTTTAAACATACTTTGTGCCAAATATCTCCATGAATTATTCTGAAGAGAAATTATTTTAAAAGGGTATGTTTATTTCAGAAGAACTTTGTTTTTTAGGAAGCATTCTGAGATAATTCATTCCTTTACGTATATTTCTTAGTTAATGAAGGTACTTCTTTTCTAACTTTTGTTTCTTTTGTATAACAAATATTTTCTTGACTTCAGCGGCTACTCTATCTCAATGAAGTAATGGAAATTGTCATGACAAATGATTCTTTCTTGATAATCTATGTAATCATTAGAGGAATAAACATAATATCTGGAAATTAGAATTAGAAGCCATTTTCTTTTGGTAAAATTTTAACATTTAAAAAGTTAATGTTAGGAAATAAAGGTAGCTTGCTTTTAGCTATTGCAATCAATATATTTGATACACAGAATATCTGGCATTAGGCATGTGGTGTTAAAGTCTGAAATAATATTTCTTTTTTGAACTCCAATGTGTCTTTATCATAAACTACATTGTTGAAAATTTGGTGGGAAGATGGAGGTGGGTTTGAATCTTCTCAAATCCCCACAAAAGTAAACATAGCAACTAGATATAGCAAAACCAGAAATATTCATGGACAACATTTATAATAAAATTAGGTGACATGAATTCTCTTGAATTTCAAAAGTAGGATCAAGCCATCAAGAGCTACAAGACATGCAAGGTATTAGCATATATTCAGAAGAAAGCAGAGGAAAAACAATGGAGAGTCTAAAGGGCCTGGGAACAGGAGAATCTTAAAATAATCAACAAATATTCACTGGAAAATACAGTGCAGGCAATTTTAGAATAGCAGCTGAAACTGGAAATGAGTTTTGCCCACTGCAAAAGTGGTGAATGCAGGGGCCTTCAGTAAGGCCTGAAAAGGCTAGAGAAATCTAGGGCCTATGGACTCTTAAATTGACCAGCTAGGATTCCTTTTCAAGACAGGATCCCACCCCAAGGAGAAAGTGTTTGGAGTAAATTAAAAATTAGCCAACAGAGGGACAACCAGAGGACCAAAGGACAATGTTTAGGTGAGACTGGGGAAGGAGACAAGAGAGGAAATCTCAGCAAGTTGCCTTATTATTTAACACTATATAAAAAAACAACAGAACAGGGAGTCCTGAAGTTAAAAAATGCTGAATTTAATGTCCTAAAAATTCATGAAAACCAATTTTATATACACAAAAACTCCAGAAACTATTGAGGTCAAATCTCAGAAGAATCTGTTACAAGAATAAAAGAGAAAAAAAATGAGAATAACATTTTTACAGATAACACAAGTTTGTTAGAAAGACCTGTTCCTAAAACATGTAAAAGCCATAAAACCTTCTACTTCAAAATGAGTTAATAGACATTAAGAAAATGATACAAATTATAAGAAATAATATAGTCAGAATTAGAAACTCTAAGAAAGTACGTGACTGAATATGAGAATTAGAAATTAAAGAAAAAGGAATACAAGAGTGAATAAGTACAACATATAATGCTTTAAGAGAAATATAAAGCAAAGAAGAGGAAAGTTGTAAAAATTAAAAAGAAAAAAATAAGGATTTGAGAGAAAGTGATAGATATTGAAAATAGACAGAGACTCTAATGTAAGGATAACAGAAGTCATTTAAGAAGAATAACCAAAGCAATGAAAGAAAATAAAAACAAAAATATGAAATTTAAGAAAAATTTCCTGAATTTATAAAATATGTATCTGAAACTATATTTTGGAAGAGCATATCATGAACCTGAGGATAGTGACCCAAATGATCACCACCAAGACATATGGTAATGAAGTTACTGAAAGAAGAACTCCTGTATTTCCTAACTGAACAGTACATGGAAGCTAGAAATTGTATAACTCTTGTTTGAATAATCAAACTTGTATTTGATTAAATAGAAGTATGTAAAAGTGACAAAAAAAAGTATGTGAATGTGACAAACTTGTTCAGTGTCTTGAAACCAATTATTTCAGATATTTTGTCCATTTACTGGATGTTTTAGGCAGGAAGGTAAGTTCTATCCCTGTAACTCCTTCCTGACTAGAAATGGAAGTCCTGCTTGGTTGCCTTTTAGTTATATCTTACTTTATCTGTGCCTCCCCAAGATTCTTAAATCCACAAAATTTTAGTTTCCTCAAAGCACAGGAAATATCTGTATTCCTACCTAAAATAAATGATTCTCTGACATTAAACCATTAAGGCTTTGAGTGTTTTTCACTGATATTCCTTGTCAAATCACCAAATTGTTTACCTTGTATGTCTGTCCCAATCTTCAAGGAACATTATAATATTTTTCTATTGTTGCTGTAATACATTATCACAAATTTAGCAGCTTTAAACAATAAAAATTTATTATCTAACAGTCTGTAGGTCAAAAGTTTGGGCACAGAGTGGCTTGGATGTTTCCTCTGCTTCAAGTCCCACAAGGCTGGAATCAAAAGTGCCAGCTGGTCTGCAATCCCTTCTGAAGGCTCTGAGGGAGAATCTGCTCGCAGGCTATTTGTGTTGTTGGCAGAATTCAGTTCCATGTAGTTGTAGGATTGGGGTCCCTACTTCCTAGGTGCCAGCTGGGAGTTGCCCTTGTCTTCATAAGAGGTGAAAACTGGACTGGAGTCTGTAGTGTAGATGTACTGCTATAATGCGTATCTTAACACATCACTCCTGACTTAACCATCCAGGAAGTGACACATTTAGACAATGGCAATTTAGCACTATGTGTTTCCCATAGCGTGGAGAATAGCTTAGAGTGTTCCCTTCCTCTCTGCTGGCAGGACGATCCAAAAGAGAAAACCCAAAACATGCTAAGTCAAGCAAACTCATTTCTTTTCCCAGATGCATTAATTAGGTAAGTCATTCCTTTTCTTATAGAGGGAGTGAGTAATGAGGGAATTGAGAGACATCAGGAAAACATAAGACGAGGAATAACATTCCCTCCTCTCCCCCTCACCAAATTATAGGGATGTGTGATTTCTAATCATGGACAAGAAGTTCTTCCTCTCATTTAAGTCAATGAAAATAGTATTAGGAGTATATGGGAGGGATTCCCCTATTCCATATGCCATAGGTACCACACCTCCAGCTCCCTTGTTAGAATCTCCTCTGAGCAGATTCTTTGTAGTTCCTGCACAGATTTCCACTCTCACCAAAGAATTTTTCCTTGGAAGAAATAATGTTGTAGTCTTTTCCCTGGGGCATATAACCCTTCTTACATTCTAAGCTGTTAGTATACATTAATGGTGTTGTGTGTAGATAAGCTTAGCTATTGGGCAGAAATTGTTCCAGTTTCTTCTGAGGTTTCAACTGGATCTTTTTCTGAGTGGGTGCTGCTTCTGTTGTTCATAGACTGGCACATCCTCAGGGATAAGGACTCTGGGTCACCTAGATCTTTTACAATTTTAGTTCCTTCATGGGTGGATTAGACGGTCTCAGCACACTGTCTAGGGATGGAGAACAGTACGTGTGGAAGGGGTGCCTGCCTTGATAAATGTATCAGTTGTGCTCTTTTCCCTCCTTGTCTCATTTCCTGATTCCCTCTTTCTTTTTCTCAGCATGTCAGGCATAAAGTCTCTGCCACCCTGACCAGGGGTATAATTTATCTACAACATCTCTATGGGGTTGTGATTATTTAATTGGATTCACTTGATTTGGCCTGTCCTATTTTTGCCTGTGTTATGTACACAAGAAAGTGTCCCCAAGAATATCTAATCTTGGATGGAGACTAGCCGGGTTTTATAAGCATAATCATCATTTTACCCAGGTCTGACATAACTAAGACTGAAATCAGAATAATCTAAAACCTCTCAATTTTGACTTATTTAGGCTGGTGTTGGGAAGATATTTATCAGTCCTCAGGTTAAAGGGATCCCATATACTTCAGATATTCTTCACTATTCAAATCTCACTGTCCAAATATTTACTTTATATATTTGCAAAAAAATTTTACCCATAATTCCTTGAACTCAAAACCTGCTATAATGAATATGTTTGTGCACCAGCAAAATCATTTTAATTGGGCAGGACTCAGGGAGAGAAGATGTAAAACGGGCTACATCTCAGCTGTTCTCCCAATAGAAGTACAGCATGTGTGCTTTTATTGTTCAACGAGTTTGCATTGTTGCTATCAGCTTTATTACTTTTGCCCTGAGAGTTCAGCCTTTAAGTTTCCCAGTGTCTGCCTCCATAAAGAGCCTGTAGGTACTACCAACCTGGGGTCTAAATTAGACAAGTGTTAATTTTATTTGAAGTCAGAAGGATGGTTAGTTAGCATTTGAAATACTCTAACGAGGCATACTCTCTCAACATGCAGTTAGTTAGCATTTGAAAGAATCTAATCAGGAGAGGCACCTGCTCTTCAGAGGCACTGCTACTAGCACTTTCACTATCGCCATCTAAATCAATACTAGTAGGTGTCCTAATTATAGCACATGGGATGTTGATTTTTCACTGGTGAAATGAGTGTTCAAGATATATGGGTTGGTTAGAAATACTACATAGGCACCTTTGACAACATAAAAAAAGACTAGGTGTCCAGTGAGCCAAGCAGCCTAGACCAGCGGTTCTTGACTAGGGGGCAATTTTTCAGTTTGGCAATGTTAACATTTTTGGTTGTCTCAATTGGAAGGAGGGGCTGCTACTGACATCTTGTGGGTAGATGCTAGGGATGTTGCTTAAAATGCTATAATGTACAGAACCTTCCCACCCCCATCACCCCAACAAGAATTATCTGGCCCAAAATATTGGTAGTGTCAAGGTTGTGAAACCGTAGCCCAGACTCTTCAGGGTGGTGCCCTAGGTCTAGGGATCTATTTGTCTCTATGTGTAGCCATTAACTGAGGATTTTGTCTTCTGCTTTTGATTAGAAATTTAGCTGACACCTGCTGCCAGAATATTGCTACAATTCCCTCAGGTAAACCTTTCATGGAAGGTGCCAGCTGGAGTTCATAACAGGTCAGAGAACTGGGACTTACCTATTTTTGTGCCTGCTTGCTAATATATGTTTCGATATGTTGCAGAATTCAATCTGAAACTTACTCTCATTGTAATGGAACACCTGACAGATGGAGAGATTTTTTTTTTTTTTAGGCTTCCCTTCCAATGGATTTTTATTTTTTGTGACTATAGTTACAATGTCTATGCTGTTTACATGGTAGGATAATAAGGTGACATTAAATTAATCAAAAGTATTTTGTTTTCTCAAGCATTTGTAAATTAGGATTTTTTTTTTTTTTTTTTTTTTGTGGTATGCGGGTCTCCCCCTGCTGTGGCCTCTCCCGTTGCGGAGCACAGGCTCCGGACGCGCAGGCTCAGCGGCCATGGCTCACGGGCCCAGCCGCTCCGCGGCATGTGGGATCCTCCCAGACCGGGGCGCGAACCCGGTTCCCCTGCATCGGCAGGCGGACGCGCAACCACTGCGCCACCAGGGAAGCCCCTGTAAATTAGGATTTTACAGAGATTTTGAGAGCAAACGCCTATGGCTTTTACCTACCTCTCATAATTACAGTCTATTTATTTTTATCAAAATAACTTAATAATTGTGTATAACTAATTTTGCTTCTATAAGTTTCCAAAAGGCAAGGTACAGCTTCAACTTTCTATCACACTGAGTACTCAGTAGCTTGAAGTGCTGACATGCTTAAATATTTGTGCATATATTCAATAGATTATATTGAATACCTTATATATACCAGGCACTGTTATAGTTCCTATGGATATAATGATGAACAAAACAGGCAACAAGCTTACTTTCCTGTGGATTATATTAGAAATATGTCTGAGTTCCAATTGTGAGCACAGCTGAATTCTTTGGCTATAGTAGCAAATTATTTAAAAGGCAAATTAGTGGATGTAAATAAGTGTGAGAGTGGGGGGTCACAGGCTATTGTCAATTTTACACTAACAGATAAATATTACCCTCAGAACAAGTTTTCCCCTCAATTTTTATGAAAATCTTTGCATATAAAATACCTGGGCTAATCACTCATAAATTAAGAGAATCTGTAAGTACAGTTTCTACAAATCATTGCTACAGGGGAGAGAAAATGAGAAAGAATATTTGGTAAAGTCTCTGGGTTATTTTAAATTATAGGACTGATCCCTCTCCTTCACATGCAGAAGATTCCTCCTTGCCCTTGCTTCAATTTCACTTCTATAAATCACCATTATAGTATTTTTCTTTCTTAAAAATCATTTATTTATTTCTGAAGTATAGTAGATTTACAATATTGTGTTAGTTTCAGGTGTACAGCATAACAATTCAGTATTTTTGCAGATTATATTCCATTATAGGTTATTACAAGATAATAATTCCCTGTGCTCTACAATATATAGTATATCCTTGTTACTTATCTATTTTATACATAGTAGTTTGTTAATCTCACACCCCTAATTTCTTCCTCCCCACTTCCCTCTCCCCTTTGGTATCCACAAATATAGAAAACCTTTGGTTTCTATATCTGTGAGTCTATTTCTGTTTTGCATTATACATTCATTTGTATTATTGTATTATTTTTTAGATGCTATATATGAGTGATATCATATAGTATTC
The DNA here is from genome assembly GCF_002837175.3 of Physeter macrocephalus. Taxonomy (NCBI): domain Eukaryota; kingdom Metazoa; phylum Chordata; class Mammalia; order Artiodactyla; family Physeteridae; genus Physeter; species Physeter macrocephalus. The sequence continues at coordinate 87,615,763 of NC_041215.1, read as the reverse complement.
ATCTTTTTCAGTCTGACTTATTTCACTAAGCATAGTATTCTCTAGGTCAATCCATGTTGCTGAAAGTGGCAATATTACATTCTTTTTTTATGGCTGAGTAGTATTCCAATGTATGTATATATCACATCTTCTTAAGCCAATCATCTGTTGATTGGTACTTAGGGTGCTTCCATATCTTGGCTATTGTAAATAGTGCTGCTATGAACATTACGGTGCATGTATTAATATCTTCTTAAATTAGTGTTTTCTTTTTTTTTCAGATACACACCCAGGAGTGAAATTGCTGGATCATATGGTAGTTCTATTTTTAGTTTTTAAAGACCTCCATTCTGTTTACCATAGTGGCTGCACCAATTTACCTATAGTGTGCAAGGGTTCCCTTTTCTGCACATACTCCTGGACATATGTTATTTGTGTTCTTTTTGATGATAGCCATTCTAACAGGTGTAAGGTGATATCTCATTGTAGTTTTGATTTGCATTTCTCTAATAATTAATGTTGAGCATCTTTTCATGTACCTGTTAGCCCTCTGTATGTCTTCTTTGGAAAAATGTCTATTCAAGTCCCCTGCTGATTTTTAATTTGATTTTTATTTTTGTTTTTAAGTTTTAGTTTTTATTTATTTATGTATTTTTGGCTGTGTTGGGTCTTCATTGCTGCGTGTGGGCTTTCTCTAGTTGCGGCGAGCAGGGGCTACTCATTGTTGCGGTGGGCTTCTCATTGCGGTGGCTTTTCTTGTTGCCTAGAGCACAGGCTCTAGGCACGTGGGCTTCAGTAGTTGTGGCAGATGGGCTCAGTAGTTGTGGCTCGCAGGCTTTAGAGCACAGGCTCAGTAGTTGTGGTGCACTGGCTTAGTTGCTCTGCAGCATGTGGGATCTTCCTGGATCAGGGCTGGAACCCATGCCCCTACACTGGTAGGTGGATTCTTAACCACTGTGCCACAAGGGAAGTCCTGATTGGATTTTTAAATATTGAATTGTATGAGTTGTTTGTATGTTTTGGTTATTAACCCCTTGTCGTTCACATCATTTGCAAATATTTTCTCCCATTCTGTAGATTTTCTTCTCATTTTGTCAGTGGTTTCCCTTGCTGTGCAAAAGCTTTTAATTAGGTCCCATTTATTTTTGCTTTTTTTTTTTTTGCCTTAGGCAATTGATGCAAGAAAATATTCCTATGATTTATGTCAAAGAGTGTTTCTGCCTATGCTCTCTTTTAGTTTTATGGTTTCATGTCTTACATTTAGGTCTTTAAACTACTTTTGAGTTTATTTTCGTATATGGTGTGAAGGAATGTTCTAATCTCATTAATTTATATACGGCTGTCCAGTTTTCCCAGCACCACTTGTCCAAGAGACTTCTTTTCATTGTATATTCTTGCCTCCTTTGTTGTAGATTAATTGACCCCAGATGCATGGGTTTATTTCTGGGCTCTCTATTCTGTTCCACTGACCTATCTATGCATCTGTTTTTGTGGCAGTCCCATGTTGTTTTTATTACTGTAGCTTTGTAGTATTGTCTGAAGTCTGGAAGGGTTATACCTCCAGCTTTGTTCTTTTTTTTTTCAGGATTGCTTTGGCAATTCAGGGTCTTTTGTGGTTCTATATAAATTTTAGGATGACTTGTTCTAGTTCTGTGAAAATTGTTCTGGGTATTTTGATAGAGATTGCATTGCTTTGGGTAGTATGGCCATTTTAATAATATTAATTCTTCCAACTCCAGAGTACAGGGTGTATTTCCATTTTTCTGAGTCATTCTCAATTTCCTTCATCAATGTTTTATAGCTTCAGCATATAGGTCTTTCAAATCCTTGGTTAAGATTATTCCTAGGTATTTTATTTTTTTGACGTGATTTTATTTATTTATTTATTTCATTGAAGTATAGTTGATTTGCAATGTTGTGTTAGTTTCAGGTGTACAGCAAAGTGATTTGGTTATACATATGTATATATGTATTTTTTCAGATTCTTTTCCCTTACAGGTTATTATAAAATATTGAGTATAGTTCCCTGTGCTATACAGTATTTCCTTGTTGGTTATCTATTTTATATATAGTAGTATGTATATGTTAATCCCAAACTCCTATTTTATCCCTCCCCCTTTTCCCTTTGGTAACCATGAGTTTGTTTTCCATGTCTGTGAGTCTCTGCTTTGTAGATAAGTTCATTTGTATCATTTTATTAGATCCCCAATATAAGTGATATTATATGATCTTTGTCTGGCTTACTTAATATGATAATCTCTCATGTTGCTGCAAATGGTATTATTTCATTATTTTTTATGGCTGAGTAATATTCCACTGTATAAATAAATATGCCACATATTCTTTATTCATTCATCTGTTGATGGACATTTAGGTTGCTTCCATATCTTGGCTATTGTAAATGGTGTTGCAATGAACATTTTGGTGCATGTATCTTTTCGAATTATGGTTTTCTCCAGATATATACCCAGGAGTGGTATTGCTGGATCATATGGTAGTTCTATTTTTAGTTTTTTAAGGAACCTCCACACTGTTCTCCGTAGTGGCTGTACCAATTTACATTCCTGCCAACTGTGTAGAAGGGGTCCCTTTTTTCGCCATACCCTCTCCAGTATTTATTATTTGTAGACTTTTTGATGATGGCCATTCTGACTGGTGTGAGGTGATACCTCATTGTAGTTTTGATTTGCATCTCTCTAATAATTAGTGATGTTGAGCATCTTTTCACATGTCTTTTGGCTGTCTATATGTCTTCTTTGGAGAAATGTCTATTTAGATCTTCTGCCCATTTCTTGACTGGGTTGTTTGTTTGTCTGTTTTTTTATATTGAGCTGTATAAGCTGTTTGTATATTTTGGAGATTAATCCCTTGTTGGTCACACCATTTGCAAATATTTTCTCCCATTCTTTGCATTTTGTTTATGGTTTCCTTTGCTATGCAAAAGCTTTTAAGTTTAGTTAGGTCCCATTTGTTTATTTTTGTTCTTGTTTCCATTAATTTAGGAGACAGATCCAAAAAGATATTGCTACAATTTATGTCAAAGAGTGTTCTGCCTGTGTTTTCCTCTAGGAGTTTTATAGTATCTGGTCTTACATTTTGGTCTTTAATCCATTTTGAGTTTATTTTTGTGTTTGTGTTAGACATTGTTCTAATTTCATTCTTTTATGTATAGCTGTCCAGTTTTTCCAGTACCACTTACTGAAGAGATTGTCTTTTCTCCATTGTATAGTCTTGCCTCCTTTGTCATAGATTAGTTGATCATAGGTGCATGGGTTTATTTCTGGGCTTTCTATCTATTCCATTGATCTATGTGTCTGTTTTGGTAAATGTAGTTTTGTAGTATAGTCTTAAGTCAGGGAGCCTGATTCCTCCAGCTCCGTTTTTTTTTGTTGTTGTTGTTGTTTTTTTTTAACATCTTTATTGGAGTATAACTGTTTTACAATAGTGTTAGTTTCTCCTTTACAACAAAGTGAATCAGTTATACATATACATATGTTCCCATATCTCTTCCCTCTTGCGTCACCCTTCCTCCCACCCTCCCTATCCCACCCCTCTAGGTCCAGCTCCGTTTTTTTTTCTCAAGATTGTTTTGGCTATTTGGGGTCTTTTGTGTTTCCATTCAATTAAATTTTTTTTGTTCTAGTTCTGTGAGAAATGCCATTGGTAATCTGATAGGGATTGCAGTGAATCCATAGATTGCCTTGGGTAGTATAGTCATTTGGGCAATCTTGATTCTTTCAATCCAAGAACACGATATATCTTTCCATCTGTTTGTGTCATCTTCGCTTTCATCAGTGTCTTATAACTTTCTGAGTTTAGGTCTTTTGCTCCTTAGATAGGTTTATTCCTAAGTATTTTACTCTTTTTGACGTGATGTCAGATGGGATTGTTTCTTTAATTTTCCTTTCTGATCTTTCGTTGTTAGTGTGTAGAAATGCAACAGATTTCTGTGTATTCATTTTGTATCCTGTGACTTTACCAAAATCATTGATGAGCTCTAGTAGTTTTCTGGTAGCATCTTTAGGATTTTCCATATATAATATAATGTCATCTGCAAACAGTGACAATTTTACTTCTTTTCCAATTTGGATTCCTTTTATTTCTTTTTCTTCTCTGATTGTTGTGGCTAGGACGTCCAAAACTATGCTGAATAAAAGTGGAGAGAGTGCACATCCTTGTCTTGTTCCTGATCTTAGAGGAAATGCTTTCAGCTTTTCACTGTTGAGTACAATGTTAGCTATGGGTTTGTCATATATGGCTTTTATTATGTTGAGGTAACTTCCTTCTATGCCCATATTCTGGAGAGTTTTTAACATAAATTGATGTTGAATTTTATCAAAAGGTTTTTCTGCATCTATTGAGATGATCATATGGTTTTTATTCTTCGATTTGTTAATGTGGTATATCACACTGATTGATTTGTGGATATTGAAAAATTCTGGCATCCATGGGATAAATCCCACTTGATCATGGCGTATGATCCTTTTAATGTATTGTTGGATTCAGTTTGCTAGTATTTTGCTAAGGACATTTGCATCTATGTTCATCAGTAATATTGATCTGTAATTTTCTTTTTTGTGTGTGGTATCTTTGTCTGGTTTTGGTATCAGGGTGATGGTGGCCTCATAGAATGAGTTTGGAAATGTTCCTTCCTCTGCAATTTTTTGGAAACAGTTTCAGAAGGACAGGTGTTAACTCTTCTCTAAATATTTGGTAGAATTCGCCTGTCCAGCCATCTGGTCCTGGATTTTTGTTTGTTGGGAGTTTTTATTTATTTATTTTTTAATGACAGCACTCTAGATTCACCAATTTATTAGTTTCTCCAATTTAAAAGGATCCATCATTTGGCCATTAATAAAATACATATTAATAGTGATTCGAACAAATAAGATGCAAGAGGCTTCCCCATAAGAATGGGAGGGGATGTCACCTAAGTAAAATCCCGAGAGTTTATTCTCAAAAATAGTATGGCAGAGGTCATGTTTTTAAAACACATACACTCACGTTCACACACACAGAAAGTCCTAGGAAGATCCGTAGAACATTTACATCTCAAAGCACAGGAAGAGAAATGCAAGTCCCCCTAGAAGGCCTTTGTTTAAAGTCAGAATTCTGAAAAAATATTTTTATCAAGCTGGCTTTTTAAGCTTCATTTAACTTAACTGTGTACACAATAAAAAAGCCCCCTCATTTTTAGGGAAAGATTTCCTTTAATTCCCAATTAAGTAAGTACTTGTAAGTTTTCTATATAAATAAACCTGACTAGGGTATTAGTTGGAGCTGGCAATCTGCTGTTCCTTTTTCTTTTGTTTTAAAAGTTTTATTTCCCATTCTGAGGTCGGTTTGTTGAAATAAAATTGCTAGTGACAATCGTGTGGTGCTGCTTGAGAGCTTCACTCCTCTAGGTTTTGCCCCAGAGTTGTTTTAGCCCCCTCTTATGTGTCTCGGGTTCTCCTGGTGGTGTATAAGACTACCACAGGTGCACCAATCATGGAATGGCCAGTTCTTATTCACGTCCCTAGTTGAGCAGTTTGTTAATTAAATGAGTGTTTCCCTGTAGGGACAGCTGCACAGCATGAGGTCTTGCCTCCACCACTCCTGCAAGTTTCTCAGTTGCCTGAGAAAGCTGTTGCTGGCCTGGAGGAGAGAATCCCTTCTTTGGAGCTCAGAAGCTCTCATAAGATTTTGGTTTTTTATTTTGATAAATTCTATTAAGGTAGACAATTCAAGGAAAAATGGCAGGCCAGTCTTCTCCCTAATTACTCAGTCCCGCCCTACTCAGTGTTTAACTGAGCAAAGTCTTCCTAGTCTTTAAACTGAAGATACCCACTCAGTATCTAAACTGGGTCTTCCCAGTGCCTTTCACTGCGAATAACCCACTCAGTGTCTAAACTGAGCAAAATCTTCCCAGTGATCATATGGTTTTTATTCTTCGATTTGTTAATGTGGTATATCACACTGATTGATTTGTGGATATTGAAAAATTCTGGCATCCATGGGATAAATCCCACTTGATCATGGCGTATGATCCTTTTAATGTATTGTTGGATTCAGTTTGCTAGTATTTTGCTAAGGACATTTGCATCTATGTTCATCAGTAATATTGATCTGTAATTTTCTTTTTTGTGTGTGGTATCTTTGTCTGGTTTTGGTATCAGGGTGATGGTGGCCTCATAGAATGAGTTTGGAAATGTTCCTTCCTCTGCAATTTTTTGGAAACAGTTTCAGAAGGACAGGTGTTAACTCTTCTCTAAATATTTGGTAGAATTCGCCTGTCCAGCCATCTGGTCCTGGATTTTTGTTTGTTGGGAGTTTTTATTTATTTATTTTTTAATGACAGCACTCTAGATTCACCAATTTATTAGTTTCTCCAATTTAAAAGGATCCATCATTTGGCCATTAATAAAATACATATTAATAGTGATTCGAACAAATAAGATGCAAGAGGCTTCCCCATAAGAATGGGAGGGGATGTCACCTAAGTAAAATCCCGAGAGTTTATTCTCAAAAATAGTATGGCAGAGGTCATGTTTTTAAAACACATACACTCACGTTCACACACACAGAAAGTCCTAGGAAGATCCGTAGAACATTTACATCTCAAAGCACAGGAAGAGAAATGCAAGTCCCCCTAGAAGGCCTTTGTTTAAAGTCAGAATTCTGAAAAAATATTTTTATCAAGCTGGCTTTTTAAGCTTCATTTAACTTAACTGTGTACACAATAAAAAAGCCCCCTCATTTTTAGGGAAAGATTTCCTTTAATTCCCAATTAAGTAAGTACTTGTAAGTTTTCTATATAAATAAACCTGACTAGGGTATTAGTTGGAGCTGGCAATCTGCTGTTCCTTTTTCTTTTGTTTTAAAAGTTTTATTTCCCATTCTGAGGTCGGTTTGTTGAAATAAAATTGCTAGTGACAATCGTGTGGTGCTGCTTGAGAGCTTCACTCCTCTAGGTTTTGCCCCAGAGTTGTTTTAGCCCCCTCTTATGTGTCTCGGGTTCTCCTGGTGGTGTATAAGACTACCACAGGTGCACCAATCATGGAATGGCCAGTTCTTATTCACGTCCCTAGTTGAGCAGTTTGTTAATTAAATGAGTGTTTCCCTGTAGGGACAGCTGCACAGCATGAGGTCTTGCCTCCACCACTCCTGCAAGTTTCTCAGTTGCCTGAGAAAGCTGTTGCTGGCCTGGAGGAGAGAATCCCTTCTTTGGAGCTCAGAAGCTCTCATAAGATTTTGGTTTTTTATTTTGATAAATTCTATTAAGGTAGACAATTCAAGGAAAAATGGCAGGCCAGTCTTCTCCCTAATTACTCAGTCCCGCCCTACTCAGTGTTTAACTGAGCAAAGTCTTCCTAGTCTTTAAACTGAAGATACCCACTCAGTATCTAAACTGGGTCTTCCCAGTGCCTTTCACTGCGAATAACCCACTCAGTGTCTAAACTGAGCAAAATCTTCCCAGTCCTTTCACTGAGGATAACCCAGTTACCTCTTCTTGAAACTAAGTCTCAAGGATAACCTATTCCCCCACTGAATAAAACTTAGGATTATCAACCAATAATGGGAGATCCTAGAACCAGGAGAGACTCACCCACATTCATCTGGACTCCCTGAGGAGGCAGATGGGCACAAGAGGCCTCTTCTGGTACCAAGGGTCCAGATCCTCATAGAGTTCAGGTGAAGGAGAGGAATCTGCTCTGGTCCCTTCGTTGGTCAGCTATAACTGTTGACTAAAAAATTATTCAAACCCTAAAAGTTGAGAGTTATATTTTATTTGGCAGGAAGTTTTAGGACTTCAAGCCCAGGAGGCAGCATCTCAAGTAACCCTGAGAGAACTGCTTCCTGTTGGGAGTTTTAAAATCTCAGATTCAATTTCAGTACTTGTCAATGGTCTGCTCATATTTTCTATTTCTTCCTGGGAGATTGTACCTTTCTAAGAATTTGTCCATTTCTTCTAGATTGTCCACTTTATTGGCATATAGTTAATTGTAGTAGTCTTTTATGGTCTTCTGTATTTCTTTGGTGTCAGTTGTAACTTCTCCATTTTCATTTCTAATTTTATTTGTTTGGGTCCTCTCCCTCCATTTTTTATTGATGAGCCTGGCTAAAGGGTTATCAATTTTGTTGATCTTCTCAAAGAACCATCTTTTAGTTTCATTTATCTTTCCTGTTGTTTTCTTAGTCTCTATTTCATTTATTTCTGCTCTGATCTTTACGATATCTTTCCTTCTACTAACTTTGGGTTGTGTTTGCTCTTCTTTCTCTAGTTGCTTTAGTTGTAAAGTTAGGTTGTTTATTTGAGATTTTTCTTGTTTCCTAAGATAAGCTTGTATCACTATAAACTTCCCTCTTAGAACTGCTTTTGCTGCATCCCATAGGGTTTGGATCATCGTGATTTTGCTTTCATTTGTCTCTAGGTATTTTTTTATTTCCTCTTTGATTTCTTCAGTGATCCACTGGTTGTTAGTAGCATATTGTTTAGCCTCCATGTGTTTGTGTTTTTTACAATTTGTTTTTCTTGTGGTTGATTTCTAATCTCATAGCATTATGGTTGGAAAAGATGCTTGATATGATTTCAATTTTCTTAAATTTATTAAGACTTCCTTTGTGGCCCAGCATGTGATCTATCCTGGAGAATGTTCCATGGGCACTTGAAAAGAATGTGAATTCTGCTCCTTTTGGATGGAATGCTCTATAAATATCAATTAAGTCGATCTGGTCTAATGTGTCATTTTAGGCCTATGTTTCCTTATTGATTTTCTGTCTGAATGATCTGTCCATTGATGTAAGTGGGGTGTTAAAGTCCCCCACTATTATTGTGCTACTGTCAATTTCTCCTTTTATGTCTGATAACATTTGCCTTATATATTGAGGTGCTTCTATGTTGGGTGCATAAATATTTACAATTGTTATATCTTCTTCTTGGATTGATCCCTCAATCATTAATGTAGTGTCCTTCCTTGTCTCTTGTGACAGTCTTTATTTTAGTGTCTATTTTGTCTGATATGAGTCTTGTTCCTCCAGCTTTCTTTTGATTTCCATTTGAATGGTGTACCTTCTTCCATCCCCTCACTTTCAGTCTGTATGTGTCTCTAGATCTGTCTCTTGTTGACAGCATGTATACAGGTCTTGTTTTTGTATCCATTCAGCCAGTCTATGTCTTTTGGTTGAGCATTTAGTCTGCTTATATTAAAGGTAATTATCGATATCTATATTCTTACTGCCATTTTGTTAATTGTTTTGGATTTGTTTTTGTAGCTCTTTTTTCTTCCTTTCCTCTTTTGTTCTCTTCTCTTGTGATTTGATATAGGATTTTTTACTTTCTCTTTCTGATATTTCATTTTTAGTGTATAGAAACACAACAGATTTCTGTATAGTAATCTTTATCCTACAACCTTCATGGATTCATTTATTAGTTCTAATAGTTTTGGGGTGGAGACTTTAGGGTTCTCTATATGGAGTATCATGTCATCTGAAAAGAGTGACAGTTTTACCTCTTCCCTTCCAATTTGGATACCTTTTATTTCTTTTTCTTGTCTGATTGCTGGGGCTAGGATTTCCAATGCTATGTTGACTAGAAATGGTGAGAGTGGGCATACTTGTCTTGTTCCTGAACTTAGCAGGAAGGCTTTAAGGTTTTCACCTTTGAGTATTATGTTGGCTGTGGGTTTGTCATAAATAGCCTTTATTATGTTGATATAGGTTCCCTCTGAACCCAGTTTGATGAGAGTTTTTATCATGAATGGATGTTGAATTTTGTCAAATACTTTTTCTGCAGCTATTGAAATGATCATGTGATTTTTGTCTTTCCTTTTCTTAATGTGGTCTATCACATTGATTGATTTGTGTATGTTGAACCATCCTTGTGACCTTGGAGTAAATCCAAACTTGATCATGGTGTATGATCCTTTTAATGTATTGTTGGATTCAGTTTGGTAATATTTTGTTGAAGGTTTTTGCATTTCTATTCATCAAAGTTATTGGCCTGTAGTTTTTTTTTTTTTTTTTTTGTAGCATCTTTGGTTTTGGCATCAGGATAATAGTGGTCTTGTATAATGAATTTGGGAGTGTTTCTGCCTCTTCAATTTTTTAGAATAGTTTGAGAGGGACAGGTATAAGTTCTTTATATGTGTGGTAGAATTTCCCCATGAAGGTGTTTGGTCCTGGACTTTTGTTTGCTGGGAGTTTTTAAAATTACAGATTCAGTTTCACTTCTAGTGCTCTTTCTGTTCAAATTGTCTGTTTCTTCTTGCCTCAGTCTTGGCAAGCTGTCTTTTTTCTAGAAATTTGTCCATTTCTTCCAGGTTGTCCAATTTGTTGGCATACAACTGTTCATAGTATTCTCTTACAATTTTTTTGTATCTCTGTTGTGTTGGTTGTTATTTCTCCTCTTTTGTTTCTTATTTTGTTTATTTGTGTTCTCTCTTCTTTTTGGTGAGCTTGGCTAAAGGTTTATCCATTTTGTTTATCTTTTCAAAATACCAGCTCTTGGTTTTATTGATCGTTTCTATTTTTTGAGGGGAGGATATCATTTTACTTATTTCCTCTCTGATCTTTATTATTTCCTACCTTCTGCTGACTTTGGGCTTTGTTTGTTCTTCTTTTTCTAATTCTTTTAGGTGGTAAGTTAGGTTGTTTATTTGAGATTTTTCTTGTTTCTTGAGGAAGGCATGTATTACTATAAACTTTCCTCTCAGAAGAGCTTTTGCTGCATCTCATAGATTTGGGAAAGTTGTGTTTTCATTTTCATTTGTCTCAACGTATTTTCTGATTTCCTCTTTGATTTCATTGTTAACCCATTGGTTTTTTAGTAGCATGTTGTTTAGTTTCCATGTGTTTGTTCTTTTCCTGTTTTTCTTTCTATAGTTGATTTCTAGTTTCATACTGTTGTGGTTGAAAAAGATGCTTGATATAGTTTCTATCCTCTTAAATTTATTGAGGCTTATTTTGTGACCTAGAATGTGATCTATCCTGGAGAACATTCCATGCTTCCCTGCACACTTGAAAAGAATGTGTATTGTTTTTTGTGGATGTGGTGTCCTGCAGATATCACTTAAGTCCAACAGGTATACTGTGTCATTTAGGACCTCTGTTGCCTTACTGATTTTCTGTCTGGGTGATCTGTCCATTGATATCTGTGGGGTGTTAAAGTCTCCTACTATCATTGTATTATTGTCAATTTCTCCCTTTATGTCTGTTACTGTTTGCTTTATTTAGTTAGGTGCTCCTATATTGGGTGTGTATATGTCAATAAGGGTAATATCTTCGTGTATTGATCCCTTTATCATTATATAATGCCCTTCTTTGTCTTTCTTTATGGTCTTTGTTTTAAAGTCTATTTTGTCTGATATGAGTATTGCTACCCTGTCTTTCCTGTTGTTTCCATCTTCATGAATACCTTTTCCATTCCCTCACTTTCATTCTGTGTGTCCATCACCCTGAAATGAGACTCCTTTTGGCAGCATACTGCAGGCTCTTTTTTTATAATCCAGTCAGCCACTTTATGTCTTTCAATTGAAGTATTTAGTCCATTGACATTTAAAGTAACTAATGATAGGTAGGTACTTATTGCCATTTTAATCCTTGTTTTCCAGTTGTTTTGTAGTCATTCTTTGCTCATTTCTTCTTCTTTTTGTTTTTTCCTTTTGTGGGCTGATGGTTTTCTTTTGTAGTATGCTTGATTTCCTTTTGTTCTAATTTTTGTGACTCTATTGTATGTTTTTATTTGTGGTTACTATGGAATTCATATATGTTGACTAGTGACTATATCTACTTGCTTTAAACTGTCATTCAAATTCAAACACATTTTAAAAGATCTATATGCTTTTACTTCCCTCCCCATATTTTGTGATTTCCTATTTTACATCTTCATACTTCTTTTTTACTGTTTATTGTAGTTATAATTACTTTTACAATTTTTCCTTGCTTTTTAATCTATGTACTGGCTTATTTAAGTGACCTTCAATCACTGGTTTATTTAAGGATCTTCAATCCTTAGTATATATTTTCCTTTCCTATTGGGATTTTCCCTTTTCTATAGATTCTTTTCCATTTAGAGAATACCCTTCAACATTTCTCTTAGGGTAGGTTTAATATTGCAGAGTTCTTTAAGTTTTTGCTTATCTGAGAAATTCTTTATCTCTCCTTCTATGCTAAATTATAATCTTGCTGTGTAGAGTATCCTAGGTTGCAGGTTTTTCTCTTTCAGGACTTTAAGTATATCATGCCACTCTCTTCTAGCTTCAGAGGAATTAGCTAATAGCCTTATGGGGGTTCCCTTTATATGACTCTTTGTTTTCTCTTGCTGCCTTTAGAATTCTCTCTTTACATTTAACTTTTGCCATTTTAATTATGATATATCTTGGTGTGGGTCTGTTTTGGTTCATCTTGTTTGGGACCCTGTGCTTCTTGTACCTGGATATTTGTTTCCTTTTTTAGACTTGGGAAGTTTTCAGCCATAATTTCTTCAAATACATTTTCAATCCCCTTCTCTCTCTCCTCCTTCTGGAATCTCTATTATGCTTAGGTTGGCATGCTTTATATTATCCCATAGATCTCGTATGTTGCTTTCATTTCTTTTCATTTGTCTTTCTGTCTGCTGTTGAGTGAGTTCCATTTATTCAATTTTCCAGATCACTTATGCATTCTTCTGTGTCACTTAGTCTCCTATTTATTGATTCTAGATTGCTTTTATCTCAAAAATTGAATTATTTATTTTAGATTGAGTCTTCTTTATAGTTTCTAGTTTTTTGTTAATGTGATCTGTGCTTAGATTGATTCTCTTTAATTCAGCTAGCATTTTTATTACTGATTTTTTAAACTCGCTACCTGGTAGACTGATTTTCTCTGTTTTATTATTTATTTTTTCAGGGGTTTTCTCTTGTTCTTTCAATTAAGTGTAGTTCCTCTGCCTTTTCATTTTACTTTACTTTCTCTATCTCTGTGAATTTAGGTGAAACAGTTACTTATTGTGGTCTTGAAAGGGTGTTCTTATGTGGGAGCATCCCTATGCAGACTGCATGTGCCCAGTGCCCTTGGTGGGAGGGCTGGATTTGATGTGGATGCCAGTCATGTCTTTCCTCAGGGTGTACTGGCAGCCATCACCTTGATAAGGTGTGTGGCTGGTATTGGAGGAGCTAGAGCCTGCTCAGGGTATGAGGAGGGACTTCCTCTCTGCTCACTGGCAGTCACAGCCCTTTCAAGGTTGGGGGCTGCTCAAGTTGCTGAAGCAGATACCCTGAGGGTCAAGCTTGAACTGGCTCTGTTCCTTTTAAGTGTTTGTTTTTCCTTTTCCCCACACTGGGGCCTTTGCTCCAAAGTGGGGGGGAATGCTGTAGTAAGCAGGGATCAAGTGCTTACAGAGGTCTGATACACCTCTGTAAGCAGAGGCATCTGCAAGCTCCATTTAGACACAGCCCAAGGTCGTGGTGTCTTCCCTTATTGTCCCAGATCTAGTGCAAGGGTTTGGCATTGAGTGAGTGGGGCCAGAGCATTCACTCAGCTGATGCTGGGGACTGTGGCATTGTGGATGCAGGAATCGAAGAGGCTGCGCTGCTGTGAGAAGTCTGGGCTGCTTGGCATTTGAGAAAGCATGAACAGTGGCCACTGCTGCTCCACCTGGACCACACTCTGGGCCCCTGGGTTGCCTCTGTGTCCTTAAATCGAGTCTTTTCCCAGACCTGGTTGCCCTACATCCAGTGCCAAGCTGTGGCATGGAGTGAGTGGGGCCAGAGAGTTCACTCAAACTCATATTGGGAAGTGTGGTGAAGCAGCAGCCTCTAGGGCAGACCTTTCTCTGCCCTGTCTGGTGGCAAGCCAGAGTCTGTGTATTCCTCATGAGTGGAGTCTAGGTTTCTTCAGTCTTTCCATCTGTCTCAGTAGTTTTCCAAGCAGCCAAGGGGCTTGTCTTCTCCCCGCTGGACCCCAGGATTGGGACACCTAGTCTGTGGTTTTACCTCACTCACTTCCCATGTCCACCCATGAGTTCTCCTTTTTCCACTTAGTCCCATCCCAGGGGCACAGGTCCCAACCCAGTGCTTTCCTTCCCAGTGTACCCGATTACATGGAATCTTTCTTGCAGCCTTGGTTGTATAGGATTTCTTCTTCCAGTTTCCAGTTAGTTTACCGTGAGAATTGTTCCACATGTAGATGTATTTTTGATGTGTTTGTGCGGGGAGGTGAGCTCCATGTCCTCTTTCTCCACCATCTTGATCCCCCTATCCTGTGTTTTTCATACTATATCAAGTTTACGCACATTTCCATCTCACCTGCTAGTTTGTGAACTGTTTCAAGGTGGTAATGGCACATTTCCAGTACTTACCAAAGAACCTGGTGCACAGAGAGAGTTATGTTTATGGAATAGATGAATGAGTAAACTGATATCATCACATATTCCTATATCCAGAAAGCATACATATTATTTCTATTTATGGTTTCCATGTATTGTTTAATGATCACAAGAAATAGGTAAATTTTGGTTGTAGAAAATTTGAATGGGAAGAGCAAATAGCCAATACCATGGTCAAGATGTCCACTTGAGAAAGGCTGATTGATTATCAGCCAAGAGGACTCACAGGGTTATTATATTGGTAAGTATGTAATCCTAAATCTTGTGTAGTCACTCTGAGAGTGGATGTGCTAACCACTGATTTGATAGACTCCCAATAACCAGACTCATGAGATTGATGAACAGAATACAAATGTTAATATACCAATATTCATGAGTGTTGGCATAATCAGAGTATTCTTGACCTGCAGGCACATCTATCTGGAATTGGAATCAGAGCACTGAGATTGACACAAATTTCTTCAGTGTGATGTATCTATCTTCCTAAAAGGAAGAGCATTTTTCATGAGAAAATGAAAGAAAACTTCAGGAACTTTTTTACCTGTAAGAGAAAAACCAATTGACAAGAATTGCTTTGAAGTGTGCTAAGGGTCAAAGATAAAGGTCTCTGACCCACTTTTCTAGATATAAAGATGATTCTTTATAGAGCTGGAGGGAAAAGTTCATCTCTGCTTTATTTTCCCCAGAGCTCTCTTTTCCCTTGTTTCATACTATAGTGAACAGATGATAAGGAGGAAATGAATTCAAATTTATTTACCTGCAAACAGACATATTCTACGAAGCTTTGCTTTGAGTAAGGACAGTTAATAGCAAAGTAGTGCTACCAATTTTTCATCTTTCAAATTCCAAACTGATTCAATCAAAAACACATTCTGTTAAACAGTTAATCCTTGGCAAAAAACATTCTCCCAATATGTTGATCATTCATTTGACTTTCTTGTTAGTGACTCAGATATTACTTAGAGTCACATCAAGTTGTTTTCTCTCTCATGTTAAATGTCTTCTTTAGTTGTGTTGAACAAACATCACCTATTTAATGTTTTTAATTCATACAAAGAACTAAATTCAGTGCTTATGTAGTAGATGTATTAGACACAATTTTTAAAAATTTATGTCCTTATAATTCAGAAATTTCCAATTGAATTTTAGAAAAATATAACAAGATGTAACATCAACTCTTGGAGAGGGGAAGTCAGTAGGCTTTTTCCAAACTTGCTTTTGATTTGCTTCTTTCTTAGTTTCATCTATAAATGGCAAATTAACTATTTACTTGCCTTATTTTCTTAAAGAACTTCTTGGAGCATTACTTGACTTAGTGTACAAAAACTTGGTACCTATTTGATGATAACCACACAGAATATCTTTAGAGTTACTTATGTAATAGTGAAAAAAATGTAGGATAGTTTTTGTTTTAATTACAAAGATAAGTTTTCATTCTTTTATGGATAGACCTGGAAGATTGATGGTTTCTGTCTTGTACCTAGTAAAAGAGTGGAGAAACTGGAGAAGTTTTGGGCTGGCATAGAAGCATTCAAGGACTGACTGACTGACTGACAGCAGAAGAACAGTTATTTGAATTTACAAAAGTCATGGCTCCCTTATCCAGAGTCATCATCTTGAAGAGCAAGATCAAAACTCACCATTGTCCTTAGAATAATGTCAAAACTCTTTAATATGAAACATAAGACCTCATGTAACCTGGTCCTTGCTTGTAGTTTTCAGTGCCCCAGTAATGCTGACCTGCTTTCTCACCTACAGGCTTTTGTTTAATTATCCTCTTTGCCTGGAACACTCTGTCCCTTTTAAATTTTTCCCTGAGCTAATTCCCACTCATCTTTTTGATGTCCCCTTAAGTGCCTCTTCCTTTGTGAAAGCCTTGATCCCCCAAACTGGGTTAGGTGTCCTTTCATTATGCTCTAGTAGCATTTTGTTTTTACCTCTGTGGTAATATTTTATATACTAAATTGTAATTGACAGTTTTCTTGTCCACATCTATAACTAGACTTCAGGATAGGAGAGGGCAAGCACTATATCTTTCTTACTTTTGTATTGCAGTGCTTGACACAGCATGCATCTGATAGACATTAATTGAATGAATTGATGCATAAATAAACAAATGTTAGTGTAAACAAGTGGTTTTCAAATGGGGCGCTTGATCTTGCTTACCAGGGGACATTTGGCAATTTCTGAAGACATTTAAATTAAGATTTAGGAGAGGTGGTGCTATATCATTTACTGGGTAGATGCCAGGTATGCTGCTAAAAATCCTATAGTGCACAGGTCAGCCTCCCATAACGAAGTGTTATCTGATCCAAAATGTCAATAGTGTCAAGACTGAGGAACCCTAGGGTAAATAATACTACGTTTATTGTAACAGGTAATACAAAGGTGTCCTCAGGGGTAAATAGGAGAAAAAAGTGGGTGGCAAAGGAAATAACTGGCATGTTTGGAAACTTGTACCTTTCAAACTGAGGTACAAGAGAGTTGTTCAAAATGAAGGTCATGGAGAGCAATAGGGACCAACCTTCCTGTGTTAGTGGTGCCATGTGTGGTGGGTTGAGTGGAGAAGTCCAAAAGTTTCAGGCTTAGATGTGCTCTTTAATATGTTTGTTATTGTTTTCTTATCCCTTATAGTTACTGTTCTTTTGTGTTGCCTTAATTTCCTCCTACCGTCCATTAAATATTTGTCACTCAATTTTCAAGTTTTAAAAAAATATATTCTCTTTGAATGTTTCAGATTGTATACTGGGGAGGAAAAACTGAAAATGAATTCCCCATAATTTGTAGGAGAAACTTGGAGGATATTGAACCTAAAGTGCTTCCTATATAGGAATAAAAAAAAACGTTGTATTTCTGGCCTATCTTCTTAGAAATAGGGATATATTATCTTATAAGCTCTATATTACATCTTTCTTAGATCACATCTTGTCTAAAGTTAAACATAGTAAGACCCTTTTTTCTATATATAGATTTGAAATACATCTAATACAAAGTTAAATAAAATTGGCCTTTAAAATCATAATCAGTATAACAAAAATGGAACCAATTATTAAACAAGAAAGTGTATTTCTTGTTTACTGTATCTATGGAAACAAAGGGAAAATTACTTCTGCTTCCAACAAATGTACAAAGATGAAAAATATTTTGCTTCTCTGAATAATCAGCACAGATGTTGCCCTCCTTGTTAACCTTGTGTTATTACCTATTTTATCACAAGAAAAGCAAAATCATGGGGGTGGAGATCAAACGATATAAGATTAAGAAAATGGATTGAAGATGCCTTAAAGAAAATTGTATACTATCAATTAATTGGGATTTCTGAATTGCTTTCTGCATCAGGAAATAAAAAGTGTCCAAACCTAGGTCGTTTCTAAGTCAAGTCTGTGACCTGACATAAATATGACCACTTTCTGTACAGTTTTATAAGCAAATTTTAATAGGAAGTCCTTAAGATTAAGAACATGGAAGAATAAAAATTAACCAAACTGGGAAGAGACTCCCAAAATACATATCATAAAAATAATATTCCATTAATTTTTAAACGAGATGTCCTATGAGCCATGCTGATATCATGAATCTGGTTTTCATCAGGATCTACAGCTTGATGAAATTTCCTGAAAGATATCAATACTTTCCAGGTGATTCTCACCAGATATTAAAGAATAAATGGAATTTATATGAGAATTAAGGCTGAAATGCAATTTCTACCACCCCATATACACCTCTTATCTCTCTACTCAAGTTAAAAGATTGATGTGTTCCTCTATTTTGGTTTAAAAGTTTTATAATCTATATAGTTTTTTTTTTAAATCAAGGAGTTGAAAAACTATTTGTTTACATCAGGTTTTTTGTTTGATTTTGTTTTGTGTGTTTTGGTTTTTTTCATAGAATCAGCTGAAAAACAAAGTTTTTCTTATATCAAGTTTCACCGTGGATTGAGTGTGTTCTATGTAGTTAATGGTTGGGTTTGGTTCTTCCCCTATGCTCAAGACAGTTTAAAGCACTTGTTCTCCTGGGTGAAGACAGAGGAGAGCCAATTACCTGGTGCAGCCAGGCAGGTGCTCCAATCAGGCTCCCTGCTAAGAGGTAAGTCGCAACTGCAAATGCTGGCAGGATGCTGGCAAGAGACTCCTATCACTCTAAGAAAACAGGGAGGTGGTGAGGGCAGAGTTCCCTCTGGAGAAGTCTCTGTCTCTGCCCTAGCACCTCTTGTCAAAGCCCTTTAAGAAGTTAAGTATTGCAGCATTGCACAGCCATCTAAGACTCTAGTGGCCTGAGATGGTGGTAAAAGCCATCATTTGCCTCACACACATTTTCTCATATACAACTCACACAACCCCCGGCCAAGGGAGTATGTTTATCTTCTTTCTTAAAGGCAAGGAAGTAATTTGCCCAAAGTCACACATATAATCAGTGGTAGAGCTACATTTCAAACTGAGGTCTCTCTAACCCCAACACTGCTGTGTTCTCTCTCAACTCCTGTGGCTCCTTGCAAGTTCTCCAGAGCTGCCTTTCTAACTAAAAGAGGAAGTAGCATTGGTCATTTTTCTGAGTCAGATCACATAGAACCTTTGTTTTCTAACCTGGCAATCAGAGATTAAAGAATTTAATAATATTCTAGAATCTCTTAATTGGAATCTTGACCCAATTCTATTGTTAACTTTGAATCCTAAACTTTGAATAATCTCGATTTTGGCTTTTTTTGTGCAAAAAATTCATCACCGCAATCTGTTATTTCGTACAGGAGTTCTGTGGAAAACTTAATGGATGATTTTAAAATTTCTACCATGAAACATCACATGATGAAGGCAAAGAGTCATCACTGATTGGGAACAGAATAGCAGGAATATATCAATAGCTTTTGAAGTCATTAATCTCAAAGAAAAATTGCACTGGACAAAGTCAAAAGGGCAGGGAAGGCTTTTCCTCAAGACTACTGCAATAGGGGAGAGAGACTGAGCTCAATTTCACTGAAACAAAGGGCTACAGAGTTTTTAAGATTTGGGATGAGGGGAATCATAAACCACCTGTATCTCCTAATTGTCCTAACCCAAAGAAAAAGTAAACTTTCTCACATCTTCATGACAGAAGGAAGTTTTAAATCTTGTAACAAGGCATCCACTGAAGTTAGGTTCTAATCTCCCACAGACTCTGAGAGATAGGGGCACTATCTTCCTTGATGAATACGTTTCAACATGATGATTGTCAGGTCTTTGGGAAAGACATTCCCTAGGTTATAAAACTAGCAAGAGGCTTCTAAGGAGATCTGTATACATTTCAAAGAGAACAGAGAAAGAATTTGTGATTATAAGTTTTGTAAAGCAAATGCTCTAAGAAACGGGACTATGATTAGGAACAAACCTATCTAAAGTTTAGTCAAGCTGAGGGGAACATTGAGGTCATCTTAGTCATTAACAATAAGTCTTTACCAAAGCCTAAAATTAGCATTGTATTTGTTATATATTACTATGAATATTTGGGAGCTGGCACTATTTGTCTCCCAAAGATCTACGGGCTCTGAATAATCATACTGCTTTTAAGTCTGCAGATAAAGAAAGAAAATGCAGATATTTTGGGTAAACAGTCAAACAGATCTCCATAATATCTTTATAATAACAATCTAAGTGGCCAATTTGCATATATTATTCTGATAATTTCCTTAATTATTAAATTTCTTTGACTATAGAGATTTTTCTGTTCTCCTTCAATTATTATTAAATATGTGATAGCTGAATCATATAATGTTAGCTGCTGGAAGAACAGTTTCCCTAATTAAAAACAAAACCAGAACCTCCATGGATTTTGCCACTGGAAGGAGATCATCTCGGAAGAGGAGAGCAAATGAACAAGTAGCTCCTTCTTTGTTGTCCTGAATTTATCTTTATCTTGGGGTTCTCTTATTCCAATCACTCTCACTATCATCAAACCATTCTCCAGGGCTATTCAACAGTTCCTTTAAAGGTCTGATTCAAGCACAGAAAGGAACACCATCTTTTAGTTATCTTTATTACAATTACTACAGCATGGAATTTTCAAATATTAACCAAACACAAAACCATAAAAATAAAGATACAAGCACAGAAAAATGTATGAAGAGTAAAAACAATCTGGCTGACAGTGTAGGTTGCTGATCCTATGATTAACTAGTCATTTTTCCCAGTCTCCAGGCTCTGTCCACTACCCTGGTAATAAGTCTCTCACAACTGGGTTTCTCCCTCCAATCTCAACTCAAGCTTTCTTGCATTCATTCTGTGATATAGACTCTAGCTCCACTAGAGCATTCTCTTCCCTACAGACATCTGAACTCTTCTGCATCACTGTATAAGCTACGCCCCTGGCCACGAAAGGCACCCTCCCATACCTTTTGTCCATATATCTTCACTCATTCTTAACGGCCCACTCATTTATCACTTCTTAGTGTTCCAGATTCCTGCAAAATTAACTGCTTTCCTGTTTATCTTAAAATTTCACTTTTACCGTGTTATTTGGTTCTGTATCTATCCCCTTTGTTATGTCTGAATTCCCTGGAGATAGGGACTGTGTCTTAATGACCAACTACATCTAGCATAGTCACAAGCATATAGTAGGCACTCAATAGTTTTTTGTTAAATTACATTGATCAGTTTTTATGTCTCTTTGGAGAGAATACCCACATCTTCATGTCAACTGACATAACTTTGAAGATTCCTGTCCAATTCCTTGCTTTATATTTCCAACTCTGTGGAACAGTCCATCTAACTGGACATTTTGATCCTTGCCACCTTTGCATTTAAGGCCAGGAAAGCCTATAATGTGAAATCTTGAGGTGTGAGCTGCAAGTTAGAGTGAAGGGGGCAGTTGAGTAATTTGCCTTTCTTCAATAGTAGACTAGATCTCTTAAAATTCTATTACATAAGAAAACTATTTGTTCACTTTGGTGCATAATTCAATCACTACTTTAGGTAAAAAGAAAAAAATTGCTATAGGTGTTCACACATAATGGAATTCTTGTATAAAGTCTCTTCAATTGCAGA
Organism: Physeter macrocephalus; assembly: GCF_002837175.3. NCBI lineage: Eukaryota > Metazoa > Chordata > Mammalia > Artiodactyla > Physeteridae > Physeter > Physeter macrocephalus. The sequence goes on along the minus strand of NC_041215.1, from coordinate 87,594,427 downwards.
ACATGTTTGCTTAGCTAGTACTGCCCATTTTTCAAACCCACAACCCCTTCTGAATGCTGACTGAGTTTGTAGACTCTTCCCTTGGGAAAAGAGAATCTCCATGAAGCCATTTGAGGTTTTTATCCTATTCTGTACTTTTCTGAGTCTACTCTCTAAGAATTAAACCAATGACAATATTCCAACAATCCTTATTTTTACTTTACCAGGTATTTCTGGGGGAGGATAGGATAGTCTTGTTCACTGAGTGTGTAACACCTATGAAAACAGGTATTTTGCCCAGGACTAAAATTTGCTTTGGTATAATTAAAACCAGCTAGTGGGTACAGTTTTAAGTTACTAAATTTTCTCTAATCATTTTTTTTTATTGTCATAAGACTCAATTTGTGAAGGAAATTATGACTGCTTGTATGGTTATTTTACTGGATATTACCTAATATTATAACCCGAACTGAAAGCAGTAGGAATGGGGTGACATACTTTAGACTGGGAGAATAAGATTGACAAGATACAGAAAAGGCACATTTAATTTTACAATTGGAGTTCATTTTTACAAGGCATACAATTTATATGGAACAATGCAAAAAAAAAGAAAAGTTTAAATATTCTCTGAATAAGTTCAGTGAATATTTAATTACTCCAAAAAAAGATAAATGAGGGCTTCCCTGGTGGCGCAGTGGTTGAGAATCTGCCTGCCGATGCAGGGGACACGGGTTCGTGCCCCGGTCCGGGAAGATCCCACATGCCGCAGAGCAGCTGGGCCCGTGAGCCATGGCCACTGAGCCTGTGCGTCCAGAGCCTGTGCTCCACAACGGGAGAGGCCACACAGTGAGAGGCCCGCGTACCACAAAAAAAAAAAAAAAAAAAAAAAAAAGATAAACAATGAAGTTATACAAGACTAAAGCCTTTGTTGAGCAGGTGTTAGGCAAAGAATGTTTATAAAGCCTGTTGAAAAGAAGTTCTCCCTTTGTTAAAGATCTCTTGGATTTTAGTAATGCTCTTTTATTAAAAACTTTACTATACATTATTCCTGGTAGTTACAATGGCACTAAATGCATTGAGTGAGTTGGTTGAGAGCAGTCTTTCATTAAGGCCATAGTAAAATCTTTTCTTTGACCTTGTTATGGGCTGAATTATGTCCCCCAAATTCATATATTAAAGTTCTAAACCCCAGTACCTCAGCATGTGACTGTATTTGGATATAGGGTCTTTAAAGAGGTGATTAAGTTAAAATGAAGCATGAGGGTGGGCCCTAATCCAAATGACTGGCATCCTTCTAAAATGAGGAAATCTGGACACAAAGAGGCACAGCGAGAAGACAGTATGAAGACACAAGGAGAAGATGGCTATCTACAAGCCAAGAAGAGAGGCCTCAGAAGAAACCAACCCCATAAACACCTTTATCTCAGACACTAGCCTCCAGAATTTTGGGAAAATAAGTTCTGTTGTTTAAGCCACCCGCCCAGTCTGTGGTACTTTGTCATGGCAGCCCTAGGAAACTAATATAGTACTTGAGACTAGAATTCAGTAGCTTCTGAATGATGGATCTTGCTCTGATTTTATGATAGGAAAAAGAGTTTATCATCATTTTTATGTCATTTATAGGAAATAAAGATTTTATATCAAGTTTAAAATTAGAGCCTCCTAAGCATTTTAGGTGTACTGCAATTCACTACAACTGGCCTGGTAAAGGATTACATCCATAATGAAAGTACAATGTATATGTTTCCTAGGGTGGCTGTAACAAGTAACAAACTGGTGACTTAAAACAGAAATTTCTTATTTCATAGTTCTGGACTCTGAAAGCCCCAAATCAAGATGTTAGTGGGGTCATGCTCTTTCTGAAACCTACAGGAAAATCCTTCCCTGACTCTTCCTAGCTTCTAGTGGTTGCCTGGCAATTGCTGATGTTCCTTGACTTGCAGCAGCTGTATAACTCCAATCTCTGCCTCAATTACTGTGGGCCATTCTCCCTGTGTCTATCTGTGTCTCTTCTCCTCTTATCAGGACCAGACATATTGGATTACAGGTCTATCCTACTCCAGTATGACCTCATCTTAACTTAATTTATTGCATCTGCTATGACTTTATTTCAAAATAAGGTCACATTCTGAGGTACAGGGGTTTAAGATGTCAACATGTCTTTTAGCACGACACAATTCAACCCATAACAGGTCCTTTAGGATATCGTGAATTCCTTGCTACAGGAAAGACAAATTTAGGAAATTCAAATGGCTGTTTATTTATTGTTAGTAATGAAAAGAGCAGTTATATATGGTTTGTTTTGCAGATGCCATTAGCTTGAATGGACTGGAAATAGTCTGGATATTTATCTCCCTTTAATTAAGTCATATTGCTTATTGTTAGCCATTAATGAAATATGTGCTGATGGCATAATGAGAACTGAGAAGGTTTGCCAGACATTTTCTCATTACTTGCTCTTCTTGTGGAATTAATGCCCTCTATGTTCATTCTAGTCCCAGAGTCATCATCCTTTTGTTAAAATCATACCAGTTTATATTGATTTATTATAATAATTTATATAACAGTAATTTAGATTTAAAAGCTCATTTCTCCTTTTCTGAACATACCATGTGTTTGCTTCCAGGTATGAAGGAAAACAGTCATCTTCCTCTTCTAAAACTTGCAGTCTTTTCAGACTTATGCCAACAATGACAGTCTAAGTGGTTATATATACTCATAGCTCTTGGCTGATCTCCAAGCTGCTATAGACTATGCCACTTGGGAGGAATTAAAAATATTTGTTATCCTTTGTAGAAGAAATTTTCATTAGCTGGGTTCTTGCTAATTCTTAGAAGTTTGTGTCCCTGCTTCACTAGGAGCTACTTGAAGGTAAAACTGAATAGTATAGCAGAGCACCTAACTCATTTATTGAAAACTTACTATGTTCCTGGCACAATTCTAAGGGAATTATTTTTTATTTTATAGATAAGCAGATGGAGGCTGAAAGAGAGGTTAAGTAATGAGTCAAATACTCCACACCAAGAGAGTGTCAGACAGGATTTGAATCCAGGCAGTATGACTGCAGGGCTGGGGTCAGCTCCATTTAGTAGTTCTGCCTTCCTACACAGATGGCTAACCAATAAATACATTTCTTAAATTCACAGTAGGGTGTTTATTTTGGGATTCATTAGGCTTATTGTTTCACTCTCATAATCAAGTTAAAGTTAAGTGTCCATGATCTTGAAAAACTGTTTTCAAGTTATTTATTTATTTCATTCAAAGTAAAAAAAGTTTTCCCTTTTATGTGATTAGATAACTAAGTGCCTTTTAGGAAAAGGAAAGGGAAACAATTCCATTGCCTAGAATTTAATTTTAGAAATTGTATTTTTTGAGGTCTGAGCAGAACTTTACATTTTTTCTTTACTAATTAAAAAATACAGAGCAGTACTTAGCTGTTGTAACAAGATTGCAATATGAGATCTAAAGAGACTGATCATCTCCATCAGCTCTTCCTCCAGTCCTAAAGTAATTCAGGTTTACGTCATGCTGTCCACCCTTCCACACCTCATTCCAAGCTCCTGATAGGATCAAAATATATACATTTCTACAACTTGCTGTTTTTGAGCAGAAATATCATCCCCTCAAGTTCACAAATAAAGATTTATTTTTTAAATAACAGTGTAATTTTCCATTGTATAAATGCACTGATTCAACCATTTCCTTAGTGATGGGCATTACAATGGTTTTCAGGTCCCCTGTCCCCTTTGTTGTTAAATAACAAGCTTATGAAAAGTGAGTTTTTTGGTCAAAGTACATATAGATTTAAAAATAGAAGTTGCCAGATTACATTACCCAAATTTACTACTTTAACCGTTTATAATGTAGACTTTTCTTTTTGAAATCAGACAGTATTGCCTTTTATATATGTTGGGAGCTTTTAAATCTCTGTTGCAATATTTTACTTGTCTCCTCTACAGAATAAAACTCATAAGAAACTCAGATGATATGCTCAATAGATATACAAATCTAAAGGAGGACCCTTGAACTTGCTTCCTGTTTCCTTCCAAAGAGTAGAAAAGAGTTTGGAAGAAAATAGATCCAGGTTGTGTTTTGTTATGAGGGTTCCATGAATTAGGTTGGCTCTTGACCTTGGGTTGCTTCTAGACCAAAGCTCATGGTTCAGAAAATAGGGGGGGAAAAGCTTTCTTTATGGTCCCTGTGCAAAGATACTTTTAATTTTAACTAAATTTTTCTTCATTCTTATTTATTGAGAAGGCTGTGCGTCCAACTCTCTTTAGCAATTCTATAAACCACTGAATGCAATTTCAGAGATCTCAGACAATGGACCTGCTGCCACATTAAAACATTCCCTCACTATCGTAATGTTTGGACCCTACAATTCTTGGCTTAGTTATTCTGAAAACTGACAATCTGCCGGAAGTTGTGTGTGACAGTTTATCTTTCCCTGATTCTAAGCACTCCACATGTCAATGAAGATAATACATGACATTTGGCTGTCTAAGCTGCCATCTGGGGAAGAGTTTCTCTTAATCAATCTAATCAGATTCTGTTTGTAGAACTGACAAATTTGCACATTCAAGATGGGACAGAAAGTTTATTCTAATTAATTCTTAATTTTGTAACAATATAAATATTTAAATCAGTACTGCAGCATGGTTTAGCAGAACAGTGTAACTGAATTTGAAACTCAACTTCACTTTGTAGTGGTTGTATGAACTTGGCCGAGTTAATTATATTCTCCAAGCTTTAGTTTCTTCAGGTATAAAACTGGGCTATAACACCAACCTCTCAGGGTGATATAAAAAGGAAATCAGTTAGTAACAACAACAACAAATAGATAATTTAATTTATAGTTTATAAACTAGTTTATAAACTATAGTTTATAGTTTAATCTATATCAAAATTAAAGACCTCTGTGCATCAACTGGCATAATCAATAGTGTGAAAAAGCAACCAATAGAATAGGAGAAAATATTTGCAAATCATATATCTGATAAAGGGTTAATATCCAGAATACATAAAGAACTCCTACAACTCAACAACAATAAAACAAATACTCCAATTTAAAAATGAGGAAAGGACTTGAATAGACATTTCTCTGAAGAAGATATACAAATGGCCAATAAGCACATGAAAAGATACTGAACGTCACTGGGCATTAGAGAAATGCAAATCAAAACCACAAAATCACTGATATAACCTCATACCTATTAGGATGGCTACTATAAAAAACCCAGAAAATAACAAATGTTGGCAAGAGTATGGAAAAATTAGAATCCCAGTGCACTGTTCATGGGAATGTAAAATGGTGTTCCCACTAGCCTCAAAAAATTTAAATTAGTAATACCATATGATTCAGCAATTACACTTATGAGTATATACCCAAAAGATTTGAAAGCAGGACCTTGAAGAGACATTTGTACACCCATGTTCATAGCAGCATTACTCACAATAGCTGAAAGGTGGAAGTAACATGAGTATCCATCAATGGATGAATGGATAAATAAAATTTGGTATATGTATACAATGGAAAATTATTCAGCCTTAAAAAGGGAGATTTTGACACATGCTACATCATGGATGAATCTTGAGGACGTTTTGTTAAGTGAAATAAACTGGTCACAAAAAGACAAATGCCATATGATTCCACTTAATGAGGTACCTAGAGTAGTCAAATTCATAGGTACAGAGAGTACAACGGTGATTGTAGAGGCTGCAGGATTGTGGGTATGAGGAGTTATTGTCTAACAGGTATAGAGTTTCAGGTCTTCAACACGAAAAGAGTTCTCAAGATGGATGGTGGTGATGGTTGCACAACAATGTGAATGTACTTAATGCCACTAAACTGTATACTTAAAAATGATTAAGACAGTAAATTTTATGTGTATTTTGAAAGAAGTTCATTAGGTAATGTATGTACAGCAATTAATATGGTTTCTAGTTATAGCAGATGATCAATAAATAATTATTACTAATAACAGTGATAACGTTTAATCTCACTGGGTTACTACTTTTCCCTGGCTTGTTTTATTTTTAATTAAAAAACACTTTTATGTATGTAAGTTTTCAAACATACAGAAAAGGTGAAATAGCTCAATAAACACCTGTAGATCCTTAGCCAAGATGCAGCAAAATTAACATTTTGTCATGTTTTATATCCATCTATCCATATGTTTATGTATGTGTATACATTTATATATATTTGTATCTATTTGATTGATGTGTTATTAGAATTTTATATATTAGGTAAAATATATTTTTACTGAACCATTTAAGCCATCTATTTAAAATAAATTGAAGAAATCATCACACTTTACTAAATATTTTAGCATGCATTTCTTAATAAGAATAAACTACATAATCATAATACCATTATAACTAGGAAAATTAATATCTATTCCCTAATGTCATGTATCACTCATTCATATACAAATATATCTAGTTGTCTCCAAAATGTTTTTAACAGATAATTTTTTTCAAACCAGGATCCCTTCAAGATTTATGCATTACATTTGGTTATTATGTCTCTTTAGACTCTATTCTAGTTCAGTTCCATGTTTGTTTTTCCCTGTGACATTGGCTTTTTGAAGAGACCATTCTAGCTGCTTTGAGGTACATCACACATTCTAGATTTTTTTAGAAAAATGATTTCCTTATGATATGGTTCAGCTTGTTCTTCTATATCCTCTATTTCTATGAAGCTGGAAGTTAGGTCTAAAACCTTGATGATATTCAGATGAAATATTTAAAAAATAACTTCACTGAGAGATCTTTGACATATAAAAACTATATATATTTAAGGTGTGCAATTTCATGTTTTAATGTATGTATACCTTGTGGAAAGATCACCACAATCAAGCTAAATATCTTATCCATCACCTCTACACAGTTACCATTGTGTGTGGGTGTGTGTGTGTGTGTGTGTGTGTGTGTGTGTGGTGAGTAAATTTAAGATCTGTCCTCTTAGAAAATTTCAAGTATATAAGATGAGACATTTTTGGCAGGAAAAACCTCACCAGTGATGTCTTTATATTAGCTCCCAATAGGCACATAAAGGCAGGTTTTGCTTGCATGAGTTTGCTATAGATCACTGGGTTAAGAGAGGGTTGTCAAATCTCTGTGTTGTAGAGGATATAAAGTGATTGCAAAGCAATGTGTGACATACATGTGTAGAGCCTCATCCCACCAAACTTACTGCACATGGCTTTAACATTCTTTGATCTTTGATTAAATAACAGTATTTCATTGGGGGTTAAAATGGTGATGAATTAGAATTCCTCCAAAAAAAAGCAAGTTAGATCTTTCCCTTTAAAGTATTTCATTGGGGGTTTTAAAATGGTGATGAATTAGAATTCCTCCAAAAAAAAGCAAGTTAGATCTTTCCCTTTAATTATCAATTTTCAGAGTGAAAGTTGGGAAATAGCTGTCTCTTTCAGTGGTGGCAAATGAGATTTGTCTTTCACTTTTCAAACACTGTAGGGCATATAAATGTATAGCAATGGATTTTACAACAAAGTAAACAATTCTTAACAAGTCCACAGCTGATATCTTGCCATACTTTTAAAAAATGGGTTATAGTGGTAATGATTTACGGTAACAAACTCTGAACTAAGACCAACAGAGGTTTAAACAACCTTCTTCTCTTGCCTTTCTCCTTTACCAGATCCCTCCGGAGTTACATCACCAAATTATTCCCCTTGGCTGAGAGGAGAGATTATTGTATGAATCTCTCCCTCATTCTTCTTTAGTGAATGCTCTTTATTCCTTTTTCTTCTCCCTCTTCTGCTCATATAAAAAGGGCTTCTTAGAAGCACATAAAACCTGCTCCTGGGAAGACATTCTGCTGATTTCCATTCTTTAAACAACAATTACTGAACAGGTGCTTAATGTCAGGCATAGAGTCAATTTCTGAATCTACAAAGAGATAAAAAGCATTGCTCTTGTCTTTCAGGAGCTTATGATTCATTTTGAAGCTATTTTTTGAAAAGGAGTTAGCTGATGCTTCAAGTATAAAAGAAATAAGCTGTGGACAATCAGGAGGTCATTACAAAGATGACAGTTAGCCTTTCTTAGGAAGTGAACATAGAAAAATGTCAATTTTAAAAAGGACATTTTCTGGATAATGAAACAGTGTTCAGCTGCTGCTAGGTTGAAGATTTAGAATTCTGTTGGCATAATGGGTCATGAGCTCCTTCCCAAAAAGTTGCTATTACATTGGAGACCTAAAAATTGCTCAACCTTTGATGTCACTCTCAAAACTCAAGTTTACTGGCATGTAAAACATTTTCTATGATTGATACTATTTTTGTTTTTTAAATATAAATTTATGGTCTATTTAGTATTTAGTACATTATTTTGCCCTAATGTAACAGAAAAGTACCATTTCATACTACCTTTAATCCAGTAATAAGTAGTTCTTGCATTTTACCAAGATTTTTCATTTTGACAATGACAGAAAGAGATTATCCTCCTTATAACTCATGACATTTGCTTTTACTGTTCTATACTCACTTTAGGTAAAGAAATTAAAATAAGTGGCTAAATGAATCTCCAAAATCTCAAAATTCATAGATGACCTTTTTTTTTGAGGTCTGAGCAGAACTTTACATTTTTTCTTTACTAATTAAAAAATACAGAGCAGTACTTAGCTGTTGTAACAAGATTGCAATATGAGATCTAAAGAGACTGATCATCTCCATCAGCTCTTCCTCCAGTCCTAAAGTAATTCAGGTTTACGTCATGCTGTCCACCCTTCCACACCTCATTCCAAGCTCCTGATAGGATCAAAATATATACATTTCTACAACTTGCTGTTTTTGAGCAGAAATATCATCCCCTCAAGTTCACAAATAAAGATTTATTTTTTAAATAACAGTGTAATTTTCCATTGTATAAATGCACTGATTCAACCATTTCCTTAGTGATGGGCATTACAATGGTTTTCAGGTCCCCTGTCCCCTTTGTTGTTAAATAACAAGCTTATGAAAAGTGAGTTTTTTGGTCAAAGTACATATAGATTTAAAAATAGAAGTTGCCAGATTACATTACCCAAATTTACTACTTTAACCGTTTATAATGTAGACTTTTCTTTTTGAAATCAGACAGTATTGCCTTTTATATATGTTGGGAGCTTTTAAATCTCTGTTGCAATATTTTACTTGTCTCCTCTACAGAATAAAACTCATAAGAAACTCAGATGATATGCTCAATAGATATACAAATCTAAAGGAGGACCCTTGAACTTGCTTCCTGTTTCCTTCCAAAGAGTAGAAAAGAGTTTGGAAGAAAATAGATCCAGGTTGTGTTTTGTTATGAGGGTTCCATGAATTAGGTTGGCTCTTGACCTTGGGTTGCTTCTAGACCAAAGCTCATGGTTCAGAAAATAGGGGGGGAAAAGCTTTCTTTATGGTCCCTGTGCAAAGATACTTTTAATTTTAACTAAATTTTTCTTCATTCTTATTTATTGAGAAGGCTGTGCGTCCAACTCTCTTTAGCAATTCTATAAACCACTGAATGCAATTTCAGAGATCTCAGACAATGGACCTGCTGCCACATTAAAACATTCCCTCACTATCGTAATGTTTGGACCCTACAATTCTTGGCTTAGTTATTCTGAAAACTGACAATCTGCCGGAAGTTGTGTGTGACAGTTTATCTTTCCCTGATTCTAAGCACTCCACATGTCAATGAAGATAATACATGACATTTGGCTGTCTAAGCTGCCATCTGGGGAAGAGTTTCTCTTAATCAATCTAATCAGATTCTGTTTGTAGAACTGACAAATTTGCACATTCAAGATGGGACAGAAAGTTTATTCTAATTAATTCTTAATTTTGTAACAATATAAATATTTAAATCAGTACTGCAGCATGGTTTAGCAGAACAGTGTAACTGAATTTGAAACTCAACTTCACTTTGTAGTGGTTGTATGAACTTGGCCGAGTTAATTATATTCTCCAAGCTTTAGTTTCTTCAGGTATAAAACTGGGCTATAACACCAACCTCTCAGGGTGATATAAAAAGGAAATCAGTTAGTAACAACAACAACAAATAGATAATTTAATTTATAGTTTATAAACTAGTTTATAAACTATAGTTTATAGTTTAATCTATATCAAAATTAAAGACCTCTGTGCATCAACTGGCATAATCAATAGTGTGAAAAAGCAACCAATAGAATAGGAGAAAATATTTGCAAATCATATATCTGATAAAGGGTTAATATCCAGAATACATAAAGAACTCCTACAACTCAACAACAATAAAACAAATACTCCAATTTAAAAATGAGGAAAGGACTTGAATAGACATTTCTCTGAAGAAGATATACAAATGGCCAATAAGCACATGAAAAGATACTGAACGTCACTGGGCATTAGAGAAATGCAAATCAAAACCACAAAATCACTGATATAACCTCATACCTATTAGGATGGCTACTATAAAAAACCCAGAAAATAACAAATGTTGGCAAGAGTATGGAAAAATTAGAATCCCAGTGCACTGTTCATGGGAATGTAAAATGGTGTACCCACTAGCCTCAAAAAATTTAAATTAGTAATACCATATGATTCAGCAATTACACTTATGAGTATATACCCAAAAGATTTGAAAGCAGGACCTTGAAGAGACATTTGTACACCCATGTTCATAGCAGCATTACTCACAATAGCTGAAAGGTGGAAGTAACATGAGTATCCATCAATGGATGAATGGATAAATAAAATTTGGTATATGTATACAATGGAAAATTATTCAGCCTTAAAAAGGGAGATTTTGACACATGCTACATCATGGATGAATCTTGAGGACGTTTTGTTAAGTGAAATAAACTGGTCACAAAAAGACAAATGCCATATGATTCCACTTAATGAGGTACCTAGAGTAGTCAAATTCATAGGTACAGAGAGTACAACGGTGATTGTAGAGGCTGCAGGATTGTGGGTATGAGGAGTTATTGTCTAACAGGTATAGAGTTTCAGGTCTTCAACACGAAAAGAGTTCTCAAGATGGATGGTGGTGATGGTTGCACAACAATGTGAATGTACTTAATGCCACTAAACTGTATACTTAAAAATGATTAAGACAGTAAATTTTATGTGTATTTTGAAAGAAGTTCATTAGGTAATGTATGTACAGCAATTAATATGGTTTCTAGTTATAGCAGATGATCAATAAATAATTATTACTAATAACAGTGATAACGTTTAATCTCACTGGGTTACTACTTTTCCCTGGCTTGTTTTATTTTTAATTAAAAAACACTTTTATGTATGTAAGTTTTCAAACATACAGAAAAGGTGAAATAGCTCAATAAACACCTGTAGATCCTTAGCCAAGATGCAGCAAAATTAACATTTTGTCATGTTTTATATCCATCTATCCATATGTTTATGTATGTGTATACATTTATATATATTTGTATCTATTTGATTGATGTGTTATTAGAATTTTATATATTAGGTAAAATATATTTTTACTGAACCATTTAAGCCATCTATTTAAAATAAATTGAAGAAATCATCACACTTTACTAAATATTTTAGCATGCATTTCTTAATAAGAATAAACTACATAATCATAATACCATTATAACTAGGAAAATTAATATCTATTCCCTAATGTCATGTATCACTCATTCATATACAAATATATCTAGTTGTCTCCAAAATGTTTTTAACAGATAATTTTTTTCAAACCAGGATCCCTTCAAGATTTATGCATTACATTTGGTTATTATGTCTCTTTAGACTCTATTCTAGTTCAGTTCCATGTTTGTTTTTCCCTGTGACATTGGCTTTTTGAAGAGACCATTCTAGCTGCTTTGAGGTACATCACACATTCTAGATTTTTTTAGAAAAATGATTTCCTTATGATATGGTTCAGCTTGTTCTTCTATATCCTCTATTTCTATGAAGCTGGAAGTTAGGTCTAAAACCTTGATGATATTCAGATGAAATATTTAAAAAATAACTTCACTGAGAGATCTTTGACATATAAAAACTATATATATTTAAGGTGTGCAATTTCATGTTTTAATGTATGTATACCTTGTGGAAAGATCACCACAATCAAGCTAAATATCTTATCCATCACCTCTACACAGTTACCATTGTGTGTGTGTGTGTGTGTGTGTGTGTGTGTGTGTGTGTGTGTGTGGTGAGTAAATTTAAGATCTGTCCTCTTAGAAAATTTCAAGTATATAAGATGAGACATTTTTGGCAGGAAAAACCTCACCAGTGATATCTTTATATTAGCTCCCAATAGGCACATAAAGGCAGGTTTTGCTTGCATGAGTTTGCTATAGATCACTGGGTTAAGAGAGGGTTGTCAAATCTCTGTGTTGTAGAGGATATAAAGTGATTGCAAAGCAATGTGTGACATACATGTGTAGAGCCTCATCCCACCAAACTTACTGCACATGGCTTTAACATTCTTTGATCTTTGATTAAATCAGTATTTCATTGGGGGTTAAAATGGTGATGAATTAGAATTCCTCCAAAAAAAAGCAAGTTAGATCTTTCCCTTTAATTATCAATTTTCAGAGTGAAAGTTGGGAAATAGCTGTCTCTTTCAGTGGTGGCAAATGAGATTTGTCTTTCACTTTTCAAACACTGTAGGGCATATAAATGTATAGCAATGGATTTTACAACAAAGTAAACAATTCTTAACAAGTCCACAGCTGATATCTTGCCATACTTTTAAAAAATGGGTTATAGTGGTAATGATTTACGGTAACAAACTCTGAACTAAGACCAACAGAGGTTTAAACAACCTTCTTCTCTTGCCTTTCTCCTTTACCAGATCCCTCCGGAGTTACATCACCAAATTATTCCCCTTGGCTGAGAGGAGAGATTATTGTATGAATCTCTCCCTCATTCTTCTTTAGTGAATGCTCTTTATTCCTTTTTCTTCTCCCTCTTCTGCTCATATAAAAAGGGCTTCTTAGAAGCACATAAAACCTGCTCCTGGGAAGACATTCTGCTGATTTCCATTCTTTAAACAACAATTACTGAACAGGTGCTTAATGTCAGGCATAGAGTCAATTTCTGAATCTACAAAGAGATAAAAAGCATTGCTCTTGTCTTTCAGGAGCTTATGATTCATTTTGAAGCTATTTTTTGAAAAGGAGTTAGCTGATGCTTCAAGTATAAAAGAAATAAGCTGTGGACAATCAGGAGGTCATTACAAAGATGACAGTTAGCCTTTCTTAGGAAGTGAACATAGAAAAATGTCAATTTTAAAAAGGACATTTTCTGGATAATGAAACAGTGTTCAGCTGCTGCTAGGTTGAAGATTTAGAATTCTGTTGGCATAATGGGTCATGAGCTCCTTCCCAAAAAGTTGTTATTACATTGGAGACCTAAAAATTGCTCAACCTTTGATGTCACTCTCAAAACTCAAGTTTACTGGCATGTAAAACATTTTCTATGATTGATACTATTTTTGTTTTTTAAATATAAATTTATGGTCTATTTAGTATTTAGTACATTATTTTGCCCTAATGTAACAGAAAAGTACCATTTCATACTACCTTTAATCCAGTAATAAGTAGTTCTTGCATTTTACCAAGATTTTTCATTTTGACAATGACAGAAAGAGATTATCCTCCTTATAACTCATGACATTTGCTTTTACTGTTCTATACTCACTTTAGGTAAAGAAATTAAAATAAGTGGCTAAATGAATCTCCAAAATCTCAAAATTCATAGATGACCTTTTTTT
>NC_041215.1:87578166-87580683 GCF_002837175.3 Physeter macrocephalus | reverse complement strand
TTTTTTTTTTTTTTGTGGTATGCGGGCCTCCCTCTGCTGTGGCCTCTCCCGTTGCGGAGGACAGGCTCCGGACGCGCAGGCTCAGCGGCCATGGCTCACGGGCCCAGCCGCTCCGCGGCATGTGGGATCCTCCCAGACCGGGGCGCTAACCCGGTTCCCCTGCATCGGCAGGCGGACGCGCAACCGCTGCGCCACCAGGGAAGCCCCATAGATGACCATTTTATGCCATTTTTGTGTACTTCTTTTAGGCTGGTCATACCAACTTCTCTATGATTTGATTTGTAGGATAATACTGAGCATGTTTGCATTTTCCTTTTCCATTCTTTTCAGCTTGGTAAGACTTCAATGACCCAAATTTTAAAACAAAGCACATGAAAAAATTATTCTAAAATTTTGAATTGTAAAGTAAAACCTTCAGTTTCATCCATGATAATAGCTTTTGCCATTCTCTTCATAATCAGGAAGAACTGAATGAATGAATTGTGGGCATCCATTGAGGTAAAAACCTTCGCCTGACTTCTCAGTTTTCATATAAGTATTTCAACATTATTATCTACTTAACATGAATTAGCAACTACTTTTTTCTTTTCTTTTGGGCTGCACGGCATGCGGGATCTTAGTTCCCCGACCAGGGATCAAACCCATGCCCCCTGCAGCGGAGGCGCAGAATCCTAACCACTGGACTGCCAGGGAATTCCCAGCAACTACTTTAATAGCAGTTATCATATGACAGCTCTTGTTCTAAGACCTTATTCACATTACTGTTATAATGCTCATATCAATTCAATGGGATAGGTACTATTATTATTGTCATTTTTTTTTTTTTTTTTTTTTTTTTGTGGTATGCGGGCCTCCCTCTGTTGTGGCCTCTCCCGTTGCGGAGCACAGGCTCCGGACGCGCAGGCTCAGCGGCCATGGCTCACGGGCCCAGCCGCTCCGCGGCATGTGGGATCCTCCCAGACCGGGGCGCGAACCCGGTTCCCCTGCATCGGCAGGCGGACGTGCAACCACTGCGCCACCAGGGAAGCCCCTATTATTGTCATTTTGTAGTTGAGGAAATTAAAGCAAAGAAAGCTTAAGTAACTTACCCAATGCTCTACAGCCAATTAAGTGGCAGAGCTGTGCTTTTATCTCTATCTTGTGCCACTTCCTCACACAGCTTCACATGTCAAATATATGGATATATTCACCTTAAACTCTCCATCATCTGGCCTAGCTCAGAAATGAGGTTAAGAGAGTGTTAGGTATTAATGACTGAAGGATATGCTCCAGTTATTTTATTGCTTTGATTATTATTATTAATTTTTATTCTTTATTTCAAACAATAAGAAAATTAATATTAAACCTTGACCCTCTATAAAACAACCTTCACTGCTGTGTTTGATGTCATGCCTTTTATTGATGAATGCTATAAGAAACAGCCTCATAAGCCTATCACTGTATTTGATATGGGAATGATACTAAGGACATTCTCTACTATATTACTTAGTCCTGCATTATAAAGTCCTGAGTGAGAAATTTCTTTTAAAACTTAGTCGTAGGAAAGGGATTTGCTTTCAATGATAATTCCCACCCCTCCTTTTCAATGGGAATTTACAATCGGTCATATTTCCCTTTTCCATTTGGTTACCAGGAATAGCATGTGTAGCTTAGTCAAATATGTATTTTAGTCAAATATGTAGACAATATTAAAAGTTTTAAGAGTAGTTTCTTACAACATTCATTTTTACATTTTATACTTTGTACTTTTCTCCTCTTTATGTCTTGGCTTCCCATTTTAGCTTATATTTTCCCTGCTCCAGATTTTAATGCACATTATTATCACTTTTGAACGTTTTATGTAAGCTATCTCAAATCCGTCATGAATAAGACAGATACAATCTCATGTCCCCTAGGCCCCAGGGATGCAAAGAAGCAAAAGGCATGTTGTCTGAACTTCATAAGATCAGACATCACATCATTGGGAATATAGCACGTAGACACAGAAACAAATTATTAATGAGATCGAACATACTATGAGTCCCAAATGAGTGGTATAGATTAAAAAATACTATCTGAATTTTGAGTGAAGTCCAAGGAAGTTGGAAAAAACAGAAAGAAAGAGAAACTAAGTTGGCCATTGAAGAAAGGCTAGAAATTCAATAAGAATAATATGGGAAGAGAGGAAGACTTTTTAGGAGAGGAAAGTTTGCTGAACCAAGAAATAGAAATGGAAATATGTTTTTTTCAAATGACAATGGATATATAAGTATGGCAGAAGAGTATTAGCTCCCTACTCCAATATTCATTCACCTGCTTACCCTCAATTGCTGAACCTTAATTTTATTTCAGAGCAACCATGTAACCAGATTTAAAAAACTATGTTTTCTAGGAGGCAAGAATATACAGTGGAGATAAGACAGCCTCTTCAATAAGTGGTGCTGGGAAAACTGGACAGCTACATGTAAAAGAATGAAATTAGAACACTCCCTAACATCATACACAAAAATAAACTCAAAATGGATTAAAGACCTAAAT
>NC_041215.1:87513898-87577710 GCF_002837175.3 Physeter macrocephalus | reverse complement strand
AAAAACAAATACCGTATGCTAACACATATATATGGAATCTAAAAAAAGAAAAGAAAAAAAAATGGTCAGAAGAACCTAGGGGCAAAACGGGAATAAAGGTGCAGACCTACTAGAGAATGGACTTCAGCATACGGGGAGGGGGAAGGGTAAGCTGGGACAAAGTGAGAGAGTGGCATGGACATATATACACTACCAAACGTAAAATAGATAGCTAGTGGGAAGCAGCCGCATAGCACAGGGAGATCAGCTAGGTGCTTTGTGACCACCTAGAGGGGTGGGATAGGGAGGGTGGGAGGGAGGGAGATGCAAGAGGGAAGAGATATGGGGACATGTCTATATGTATAACTGATTCACTTTGTTATAAAACAGAAACTGACACCATTGTAAAGCAATTATACTCTAATAAAGATGTTTTAAAAATAAATAAACTGTATTACTATTAAAAAACAAAACAAAACAAAACAAAAAACTATGTTTTCCATCTCCACTTTGAAACCAAGCTCAGCTAAGTATTAAGTTTTTGGCAGTGAAATGTAAGCACAAGTGTTATGTCACTGCGTGGGACTTTTGGAAGATCTCCTTAAAGAGAAGGAGCATGTCCTTCTTCTCTCCATCTACCACCCTACTGCCCAGAAGGCCAAAGAACAGTTGGAGCTCAAGTGGGCATCTTAGATCCTGAGGATAAGGGCCACACAAGCATGCAGGAGAAGAGAGCTGAAAGCAGCTTGGGCCCCTGTTGCCTTCTAGCAGCTGCCAGACAGCCCCGGTCTAACCACCTCCAGATTCTTTTACGTGAGAGACTAAAGCCTGGTGAATTTGAAGGGGATCTTTTCCAAGTTGCTCTGACTCATGCTAAATGCAATTCCTCCCTGATAAAACCATTTGGCTAGAGTAGAGAATCTGTATTAAGCATAATCAAAAACTGTGTCAGAGCTAATATCCAGCAAACAAATATGGGCTTTATTACTGAAAAAAAAATTTGATTGTATGTGAACTTTCAAAGAAAAGTTTCTAAGCTGTTTTATTCAGTTAATTAAACTTGTATGAACTAATTTTCTGAGTGAAATTACATGTTTTATATCAGTGAGAAATACAGAAATATATAACTAGTTTGTACCTACTGTTACTATAAAAATATTTTATAAAAGGACAGAAGACACATTTAGAATAATTTTTAAATGTGCTTAAAGTTTTAATAGCAGCTAAGGAAATCAGGAATATGAGTTCAATAAAAAATATTTTTTCTTAAGTTTATAAATACTAACTTCAGTTTAATAACTCATTTTTAATGACAATAAAAACAGAATAAAAATAGAACAACAGTATTAAATGAAATTGAAAATCTAACTAAAAGTAACTACCTAAAACTGCTGTACAAAAAATTGTTTATAAAACTTAAGCATTACAATAATTTATTATGTAAAAGACATTGAATAAGAGGACTTAGATTTTTTAAACTAAGAATGTAATAAATATCAAGATGAATATTATTTTTTCATTATCCAATTTTGCAAGCTGAGATTTACAACTAGTCCCTTAAAACATTTTTCTTGGTCTTTGCATCTTCAAACCTGTGTAAATTAAGGAATCATTGTACTTGCTTTGAAACCCTATTAAAGAAATGCAAGGAATATGAGAAAATATATGCTTTTGAAATCTCCCAATTTGGTGGTATTTCATGTCTAAATGAGTAAAAATTTTATTTTTCACAACTGTTTGACCCTTAGTTTGGAAGCCAGGTGTAACACATTCCAGGTTTCTTATGCAGGTACCACAAAAGTAAATTAATAGTACTCCTGTAAAATTCCCTTCCACTTGCTGGAACATTACCTTAGAGCATTAGATCACCAGCTGGCAGAGATACCAAGAACAGTTACGTATCAGCTAACAAGAAAATAAAGTTTCTTAGTCATCCAACTCGATGATTACAATTGGAACCAAGACTTTTGTGGTGATCAGGTAATTTTCTTACTAATTTCCTAATTCTTGACTTCTCATGATAATATTGCAGCAAACTGCTGTGAAATGGCATCAGTGGGAGTGATTAAGAATATCATACAGCTAAAATTGGTTACAGGAGAAAAGAACGTTTCTTTATTTAAAAGAGTGTTATAACTAATTCCTAATTACTTACTTAATTAATTACCAAGCTAGATTCTTCCAGGGCTTTTAACACTTAAAATTATTCACTCTAAATCATGATCATATAAGGAACAAAATGTATAAGGTTATTATGGATTTTTCTATGTTGCAAAGCAAGGATAAATGCTAAGCCAAATCTAGGTGTTCACAAAAACAAATTTAAAATTTGATTGCTTGAACTTGTTATGCAAAGGTCAAGTTTATAAAAACTATTTGCATAGCAGTGCTGCTATTTAGAGAAGATGTAAAACAAACTCATAACTGGTAGATGGTCTTAGACTTAAGAAAGGAAGAAAAGACTGGCAAACTCACTATAAATCAGCTTTCCATATTTATAGAAGTTTTTGCTCAAATATAAACTTTAAAGACATATTATCAAGATAAATACCTAAAAGTGATGCTTTATCAGGTTTCATGCTAGAAATCATACCTTGAGTAACTGGAAAAAAATATTTAAAATGAAGTATCCATAATTCACCTCTTATTCCTTGTATCATAGCATTTATACATGGCATATGTTATTGTACAAAATAATATATATTTGGAATGTAAAATAAACAGAAATTTTTGTCCTCTCTCCTATTATTTCCTATCTTTCTTCTTTCTTTTCCTTTTAATCTTTGTGTGTAGAAATATTGACAACTAGGAAGTTTCCCAGATTTACATGAAATATAACTCCAAAAATTACATTATTAGAAAGTGTTGTGACAAAACTGTAGCAGATAAATAGCTATTGGAAATGAATTGATTTAAAACAGGAGAAATTTAACAAAAGGTTCTGACCAAGATTGGTTATGATTCAAAGAAGGGAGAATGTAGAAGTGGGATATAAAGGAAAATTTGTGGATGGAAAAGAATTAATGGCCTGTGTAAAAACAAGTCAGTGTTTTTAAACTTTAAGTTTAAATTAAAGTAAGAATGTCAAGTAGAAGATCTGGAAGCTACCCTGAACCATCCTTATAATGCTCTTACAGCTCACTCAAATCACTGAGCTCTGAAGCCCCCTGTACTCACAATTCTACATTTGTGTATCCTACATCTGCAGGGCTGATCCAACTTCCTCCCTCTCTCTTCTTTTCATTAGTGACATTTGCAAATGAGGGCTTCTCAGAGGGTGGTTACTGGGGTGAAGTGGTACCTGGAACCCACTTTCTACAAAGAGGGGATCATGTTGCTGACTTGTTTCACTGGGAGAAAGGAAGACTAACGTGAAAATATGTCAGCTGTCTTCAACTCCTTAAGAGCTTTTACTAATATTCAAATGGATTGTTCCATGTTGTTTCAGAGAGAAATAACTAGAATAATAAATGAGATTTTGACATTATAAATAACATTTGAACTATCAGATTTTTTTTTTCAAAAGAATAGTCTCCCTTATAAATAGTGAGTTTCTCATCACCAAGAGTGGTAAAACCAGGCATATAGAAGGCAGATTGTAACAGATGGCTGTTGAGTATGAGTCTTTGATGCTGTGCTTTTTATGTATACTGTATATCATCAATCAGTATAAGAATCCCTATAATTTCCTCATCACCCCTCTTTGCCACCAAGCTATGGTCTCAATGCTAATGTGTTATTACTTCTCTCCACCTACAGACTACTTTCCAGTCACTGGCCACCCCCTACCTGCACAAAGGGTAACCACTATTTTGTTTCTTAAAAATATAGATTAGATTTGCCTGTTTAAATAACATCTAATTTGAATAATTCAATATGAACTCTTTTGTGTTTGGCTTTTGCCCAATGATATTTGTGAGATTCATTCATGTTTTAGATTATTCATTCTAATTCCTGTACAGGGTTTCATTGTGTGAATAGTCTATACTTTATCTATTGTACTGTTGACAGGAATTTGTGTAGTTTCCAGTTTGGGGCTGTTTGAATAATGCTTTAATGATCATTCCATTAAAGTTTTTGTTGTTGTTGAACATATGCATGCATTTCTATTGAGAATATACCTAGGAGGAGCTTGCTGAGTCAAGGAGCATAAGTATGTTCAGCTGAAGCAGACACTGCGACATAGTTTGCCAAAGTGATTGTATCAGTTTACACTCTCACCAGCAATGTCTGAGAATTCTGGTTGCTCTGTATCTTTGCAAACATTTACTATTGTCAGTATTTGTAATTTTAGCTGTGCTAATGGATGTTTTGTAGTCAGAGTGATCTTTTTATTTTTTATGTTTTTCTCAAAAAACTAACACTATTAAAAATTTTAATTTTTTTAACATTTTTATTGGAGTATAATTGCTTTATAATGCTGTGTTAGTTTCTGCTTTATAACAAAGTGAATCAGCTATACATATACATATATCCCCATATCACCTCCCTCTTGCGTCTCCCTCCACACTCTGGCTATACATATACATATATCCCCATATCTCCTCCCTATCCCACCCCTCTAGGTGGTCACAAAGCACTGAGCTGATCTCCCTGTGCTATGCGGCTGCTTCCCGCTATCTATTTTACATTTGGTAGTATATATAAGTCCATGCCACTCTCTCACTTCGTCCCAGCTTACCCTTCCTCCTCCCCGTGTCCTCAAGTCCGTTCTCTACGTCTGCGTCTTCATTCCTGCCCTGCCCCTAGGTTCTTCAGAATCATTTTTTTTTTTTTTTAGATTCCATATATATGTGTTAACATATGGTATTTGTTTTTCTCCTTCTGACCAGAGTGATCTTTTTTTTTTTTTTTTTTTTTGCGGTAGGCGGGCATCTCACTGTTGTGGCCTCTCCCGTTGCAGAGCACAGGCTCCGGACGCGCAGGCCCAGCGGCCATGGCTCACAGGCCCAGCCGCTCCGCGGCATGTGGGATCCTCCCGGACCGGGGCACGAACCCGTGTCCCCTGCATCGGCAGGCGGACTCTCAACCACTGTGCCACCAGGGAAGCCCCAGAGTGATCTTTTTAAAACCATAAATAAGATTACATCTCTTCCCTTCTTGAACAGACCTGCAGTGCCTCCTAATTTCACCTAGAATAAAATCCAACCTTGTTGTGGCTTATAGACCTCTGAATGATCTAATCCCTGCCCATCTCTTATTTCATTTTATATCACAATCTCCCTTTTTCTCAAGATTCTAGACTGATAAACTTTATTCTGTCTTTTGAAAATAACAAACTATGTCTCACTTTAGAATTTTATACCAGGTTTTAATTCCAGATTTTTACTTATCCAGTTTATTGATATTTTAATTCTAATGTTATAATTTTTAAAAAGCTGATTATTTAGGCTGAAATAAGGAGACCAAACATGATTTGAAATCTCACTTTGATTGGGGTATAGTATCAAAGTTTGGGAACAGTGAGATTTAAAATCACAGTTTTGTTTTCCCTCTGGATTTAGGCTTAGGCTTTGTTGTCAGTGAGAATCAATCAGAATGTGTTGCCCAAGCAAGGAGAAGAGAAAACTCTCTTCAACAGCCTTTGGAGTCACTGGAGTAGAAGTGCTGATATTGACTCAAGCCTACTTTCTGATCTGCATAAATTTATTTTCCAAACAGAGATAGGAGGAAGAGTGCATTTTCCTCTGTGGAAGACTACATAGTATGAGCATTGACAGTTTAAATACTGTACACTGTGATTTACTGAGAAATGGAAAGCACATCTATCATTTTTGGAAATCTTTTCTCTTCAGCATGGCTCTTATATCTTGTCATGCACTATGAAAGAACCGTTGGCCATTTCACTTTTACTATTTTCTTTGTCAGCATTCTGAAATTTTAATTGATTATATATTTGTTGAAAAGAAAAGATTGACAAGATCTTGTACCTTTACTTCTTATAACAGTACTGGTTTTACAGGGATTTAAGGCAATTATGACTGTAGTATTATTTATTATGCTAGAAGTATAATAATTAATGATTATAAAAGCTTAAATGTTTGTGTTTTTTGTATTATTAAGAACTAGTAAAGAGTTAAATAGGGAAAGAGAGTGGCAAGTAATACAAATATTAAGTAAGCACATTAGGTATGTAAGTTTGGAAAGACCAATATATTCTTTTTGAGTCAACAAATATTAATAAAATCTAAATTATAAAATAATAGATATTAGATTATATTATAAGTCTAACCTTTGTAGACTCATTTGGTGTGCTTGCCTCATAAAAAATAGTTGTCAAACTGCTTAATGTTTCTTTGAAAACTCTTCGCATCTAGTGAGAATGAATTAACAGAAGGATGCTGACCTTGTCTCTTCAAAATTTAAAAGGAAGAAAAATCCTACAAAATTATGTAAAACATCAAAGATAAATTATCTTCAACTCGAACATAAAAAAGAACATAAAAATATTAAGAAGAGTGTTAGAGAAAAATGTGACATCCAAAACAAATTTTGTACTTACTAATGAAACTTCAAAACAAGAGTTTAAAACAACAGTTTAAAAAGAAAAGCTCAAAGTTTTGTGGCTATGGCAGTTAAGAATTTCAATAGAAATTGTGTTGAAATGATTGCTACAGACTGCCAGCCATTTTCAGTAGTTGATAATGAAGGCTTTTAAAGATTTGCTTAAGCTATGAAATGTTAGCATAAAATTCTCTCTAGGAAACACACTACTGAAAAACTGTTTCCTGAATTATATTCTTCAGTGCATAGAAAAGTTTAGATACATTATTAAGTGGACACGTTGAAGTAAGACTGTATGTATACTGACTGCAGGAACAATCTAGAGATGACAGTGCTGAGAAATTATTCTCAGACAATAATATAAAAATTTAGGAAACTGATGACTAGATTTTTAAATAACCTGAAGTAGTAAATATTTTTGATAAAATTTTATTTATTCATATATACAGATGCTTTTTTCATGATGATATCTGGCTTTGAGTGAATATTAATTCTAACACTCAGCTTTGAGAAAACATATATTTACTGTACCACCAGTATTTATATATTCATTAATGATATGCATGTATGAATAGTCTGAGGATTTTAAGTCCTAGGCCTACAATATTAAGTACATAGTAAATTAAGTGTATTACAAAATGAACAGAGAAATGGAAATTTAAAAAGGCTGAGTTAAAGATGATATAAAAAATATTTTTAAATGTCAGCTAATTATCATAGTTTCCTAATATCATTAGGTAATATTTTAAGAAATAAAATTAGGGCAATACATTCATCATAAGTAAAAGTTAATGTAAATCCATCTTATAAATAGTCTTCATAATTTCAAATTTTCAAAGGGCTGATTAGACTGTCATCATTTAAAATTCCTACTGTGGCTACTGAAGAGCACTTCCTAATAGGAGAAGGGTCAACTTTCTCCATTTCTTACTGTTTGCTCTTGCTCGCATTATTATTATATTATTAATCTTTAATTTATTTACAGGAATATTTTTAAGCCATTTCTACATTTTCCGAGAATGATACAGTTAACATTATAAAATAATCTGCAAATCAATTTAACTGTTTACAAGTAAACTATGAAGGGTTAAAATATTCTGGTGGCTTGAGATTCTGTTGCTCTCTCACTACCCAAAGCCAAATTATCTTTAGAGCTCAACCTCATTACCATGCTTTCTTTTGGTTGTGGTCTTTGGTGGGAACCTTTAAAATGATTTAAAAAGATACTTATTTCCCAAGGTTTCCCTTACTCTATGTTTGTAGCTACTATTTCAAATAATTTTAATGTAGTCAGTTCTGATTTCTTTTATTTAAAGGAATAACAATTTTATAGTTGGAAAGGATTTTTAGATCAAATGTATGTCAACCCCCTATTTGATTTCCTTCCAATAAGTTAGTTTTAATTTTTCTTCCCTCTTTAACTTTCCAATGCTTCTGTCTTTCAGTTATTCAATATCTAGCTGAGAGTACACTGCCTTATTTTTAAGTCAAAACAATGCTACACTCAAAGAATATTACCTTTAAAAAATTCCTGGTAATTAATAATGACATTTCAAATACTTCCTTTGTTTCGAACGTATTTTGGCCAATATTTTCTCAGTGCAAAGTATATTCATTCTCAATACATGCATGTTTTTAAATGGTAAAGAAAGGGTTATATGATTTTTAAGTTAGTCATTTTTTTCCACTGCACTATAACATAGAAGACATTTTAAAAAAGAATTGGATAATTTGAATGAAAAAAAGTTAATTTACATACATAAGAATTTACTAGTTATGGTAAGTGGCATCCACATGGATTAGAAATAATTTATTTTATTGTAGTTCTTGAAATCTTGATTCTATTATCTTACTTCTATTATCAAATGCTCTGAGTACCTTGACAAAAAATTCACCAGCAGTGTCTTTGAATAATGTAATGAACTCAGTTAGCATGGAAATTTGTTTCCTGTGATTTGAAAGAAACTTCACAAATACCTTTGGTTAAGGTTCAGTTTATTGTCTAGAGGGCTTTGTATCAAATAAAAGCTCTGAAGTCAGGGAAACAATTACTGTGAGCATTACTGAAATTAAATTTGCCATACAAGTCATTGCCCAGTTGTGATGTCAGGTAACAGATGATGTTTGTTCACATTTCTTTACTTTACATGAGTGTTACGAAACAGATAGCATTGACAAGGCTTTACAGATTATTTAATATTTCAAGTGTTTCTCTGTTTATACTTTTGAAAGTATATCTTGAAATCCTAACAGGATATCTATGAGATTATGCACATTCTTTGCAAGGAATTTCTTTCAAATTTTATGATGAGTTATGGCTAATGGAACATTTATTTTGCCAAATTACATCCTAAAACCAGATTTTTCTATAAGATGGCAGAAAGAAGACTTCTAAGGTAGCTATCCAACATTGAAAGATGATACCTTGGAAGGTAATAATAATAATGGCATGAATAAAAATAATAATACTATCAATCATTTATTGAGGAGTTACTATGTGTTGAGCACTGTGCTGAGTGCTGCACATGACTTATTTCATTAGTATAACACTATGTGTTAAGCAGTAATATTATTTCCATTTTATAGATTAAGACTCTGAAACTCTGAGAAAAAAGTTAAATAACTTGCCAAAGTTCATATGAGTGGAAGTGATGGAATAGGAATTTAAATCTAGGTCTGCTTAATTCCAGAGCCCACGCTCTTAACCACCTCGCTAGATACATCATCCCTGGAGATGTTCAAGCCTAGTCCAGAAGATGGCTTGGCAAGGATATGCTAGAAAGGCTTCCAATATCAGCTGGATGGTTGAACCAAGTGAATTAAAACTTTCAAACCCTGAGAATCTGTGATTCTATGTTTATATCAGTAAGAAATGTATTTTTATGTACCTTTAAACTTCAGAAGAAGAATCGTGACTAGAGTTTCATCAAAGATGGATTTAAAATCAGTTTTAATTTAAAACACTAAAAAGGAATATGAAATAGTTTAGAAAACTTGGTTCTAAAACAAATGTTCTCTTCAAACGGTGGGTTAAATTTAGTCAAAGAAAAATGGTGCAGTGCCTTTGAGAGATGCCTTGCTTCAGGCCTTTGTATCTCATCTAAATGTTGAAGTTCCTTCTCCACTGGTCTCCCTGCCTGAGACTAATCTCAGTGTGCCACTCGTCCCTGTTCATGTCAGTCACCACAGAAAGCCCCGGATTTCTGGGCCAGTCGATCTTCAGCAAAATCCTGATATAATTGACCTCTTGAATGGTCCCTTTACCTTCTTGCTCTAGTGGAAACTGGCCTCTCCCAAAAAGGCCTCCCTGCAGGGCTTCCCTGCAGCCTTCTCATGTGATGGTTGCTTTTTTTTTTTTTTTTTTTTTTTTTTTTTTGCGGTACACGGGCCTCTCACTGTTGTGGTCTCTCCCGTTGCGGAACACAGGCTCCAGACGCGCAGGCTCAGTGGCCATGGCTCACGGGCCTAGCCACTCCACGGCATGTGGGATCTTCCCAGACCGGGGCACGAACCCGTGTCCCCTGCATCGGCAGGCGGACTCTCAACCACTGCGCCACCAGGGAAGCCTGTGATGGTTGCTTTTTATTCTACAGTTCTTATACAGGTGGACTTGAAGACGGGGATGGACATCCTCTTTGTCCCTCACTGCTGTTTTCAGATCATTCTTTTTCTATCCTCTCTAAAACTCTGAATACCATACCAAATTGCCCACTGCTTTTCCTTATTGCTGTTATTAACTAATTCACAGGATACCCCCAACTCCCTATTCTCTAATATTTTAGTTTCTGGCTCACCATCACTTTCCCTAACATTGTGACATTATTGGTAAAGATGAAGACCCCAATAATTGGCCTCCCATTTCTTTGACGTCTCTTCTCCAATGATCTATCCTCCACACTACTTCAGCCACCTACAGCCATTGTCTAAAGACTCTTCTCCCTCTTATCCTGCTCTGCGTTTTCTCTCCTCTTCTCCCCTCCATCCCCAGCTGCAACTGTGTTATTTATCACCTTATGAAAGACTATGAAATTTAATTTATTATGCTTTTTTTGTTTTGTTTTCACCCAGGTAGAATGTAAATTCCTCAAGACCAGAGATTTTTTTTAAAAACTGATAGCAGGAAATATTGGCTATTTTTCAAATCTTTCTTCTTCCCTGAGCACACAGGTAGACTATATTTCCCAACTACCCTTATGATTTGTTTCTGGCTAATGAGACAGGAATGAAGTGATATGCACCATTTCGAGTCCTAACCTCCATGTTCTCTTTCTTCCCCCATCTGCTCTGTGGATACAGAGAATCCAATCAATGACTGATGCTCTCTCTAGGGTAGTGGAGCCACAAGACAGTAATAACCTGGGTTCTTGAATCACCTCCTGATGGCAGCTCACAAAACATACTCACTGATCTTTTACCTGACACAGAGGTAGGGTTCTATTGTGTTAAGCCTTGAAAATTGTTGGGTTGTTTGTTGTAGCAGTAACAGCTATTCTGAATCATACAATGATATATCTCAAGCACCTGGACTGTGACTGAAGCATGGTAGTTGTTTATTAACAGATGCATTTTTCCTTTATTCTTCAATATAATGGAATTAAAGACCTCAAAATCACTAGTATCTGCTTAGCTAGTATTTCAAAACTAGTTATATACTAAGCTTAACAGACAGTATAGCGTGGCTAGAACTGCCCTTAATTCTGATGAGCTATGCCAAGAGAGCAGTTGCCCAGGACATTATTTCCCTGGAAAACCAGGTCTTACTCTAGCTGTAACAACAGAATAGAAATGCTAGTGAAATACTCTGTGAACTAATCTATTCCAGACTAAGTTATTTACTTATTTATTTCTTGGTGCTTAAAACCTTTGTTTAGTGCTCAAGACATTTCTGATGTACTGGGAAAGACCAACTGGCTATTCATCATTCTCACATTTACTTTCTTTATTTATAGTACAAGTTCTCTATATGTCGAACAGAGTTGAAGCCCTATTTTAATGCCATCTTATGATTCTCTTAGATATTTGAGGTCAGAAATATACTGCTTCTTTTCTAGGAATCTCCAAGATTTACCAAACATTTACCAAAAACGTTTCTCTTTTTATTCACAAATGGATGAAAAATCTGATGACTTTGAATGTATAAATAAAAAGTTGCCAGGAAAAAGCCAACCAAGATATAAAGATAATAAATAAATTCATAATATAAGGCTTTCTGTCTGATTTCATGTGTACAGCAACTTACTTACCTTAACCGAATGTTATTATTTGCCCTAATGAAATTATATAACACAGACAGCACAAACTGTTTAATAACCCTGCCCATAAACAGCATGAACCCACACGCACAAATACATCAAGAAACATCTCATTGAAAGAACCCTAATAACTTGGGGAATAAAGGAATATAATATATCCTAGAAACACTATTGTTTCTTCTCTTTTCTGTATTATACGTCTATTTAAATTGAAACAGAGTTCCTCAGTTTTACCCTTGACTATACTGAATGATTTGTAGCAATAATATAAATCTAGACTGAAAAAAGCATTTGTTTTTCTATTTAAGTACACAATTTGAGGATATTTAGAGACATTTGTCAGAGATCTGCAAATCATATTTTGATTTCCTAATTCACTCTTTTCTTTTGCCACATGCTATACAGTCTATGTATAATACATGTTTGCTGATTATATTACCATTAACTCCTGACTTATGTTTAACAGATGACTTTTAAATAGCCTGTGTTCTTTCAGAACTATTTGCTTTGTGTCTTTTTAGATTATTAGTAATATTTATAATTTTGAAGAAGCAAAATCTGAATTAATAGAAACATAGCTCTGGTTTACAAGTTAAGTAGAAGACTATCTTGGGTTTGGTGTTATAATTTTTTCAGGATTAGAAAATCTTTAGATTTTAAAACATCTTTAGAAATCAGTAAGAATTGATTTAGATTCAATTTTAGAAAGTCAATTTTAGAAAATCAATTTTACAAAATCTTTGGAAATCAATAAAAATTGTGTTTGGTGTTATAATTTTTTCAAGATTTTTCTTGAAAAGGCTATTCAAATATATTTCTAATGCTTTTTGAAACACTTTTCCCCCAAAAGAATACATTTCTCAAGGTATTATGAAACATTGATTATTTAAGGATTCAAAACTTCTATAATCCCAAGTTATTATATTTGAGAACTTCAAAGTAGCTTATAAATATTAATTTCTTTTATAATGTATACAAGTATACAATTATCTTCACTTTATATTATAAGCTGTAAAAGCTGGGTTTAAGATCTTTAACACATCTCTTGTTAGTCTTGTAAATTGTGATTTTAGGAAATGTTTAGTTGGTTATCCCCATGGAACATCCCTCCATTGCAGGAGTGGTCTGCAAACATTTAGAGAACATGTATTGGTCAGTTTTTCCATTGTGGAGTTGCTATTTGACCTTAGCATGACCTATCTGAGGGAACCCAGAACCACAACTGGAATCTGGTTCCAAGAGGGAAAAATATCTTATAATAGTGTGCATGAACTAGGAAAATTACCAGAGTCCTAAGCTATCCCAGATGGAAGTTTAGTCACTGGGAAAAAGAATTTCATCCACAAAGGTGGAAATCCTTAATTTGGGGGAAATGCTCTAGCACCCTTATTTTTAAAAATCCCTAAAAATTCAAAGAGAAGCAGCATCTGCCTCCTTGGTCTGTGTGTGCTTTTGCATAAGCTCCCTAGTGTATCTTTGACCTCAGCACGGTTTACTGAGAGCAGTTGGCAGGCACAGATTTGGGCCCACATTTTCCTAATCTGCCTTCCAAATTCCTTCTTGCATTTTGCTTGGTCGTATCCTGTGCACTTCAACTTGGCATTTCAGCATTTGTCACTCATCCTATTTTAAAAATCAAGCTTGCCATTGTTTTGGCTCAGGTATTTTAAAAACAAAAATTGAAAAGCAATGAACTATATAGGAGGTCTTGGGAAAGAAGGCAAAGCCAGCTATTTCCTGTTAATGAGTTCAATGTGGAACATAGGTTTCTCCAGGCTCTGGTCTCATCTTCTGTCCATTATTTCTCCCCTGATGTCTGAGCAAATATCATATCAATTGACTTAAGATGAGAATAAAAGCAAATTCCCTTTCCAAATTTCAGGGAAGTTCTTTGGGAAAAACATAAGATTAGGAAAGGTGATAACTTTATTTTAAATTTGAGACGAGAATTAAATGGTACAGAAGCCTGATCCTAGGAGAAATTGTGATATTTGTTTTAGGGCAAGCCATTCCCATTTCTACATCCCTCTCTCAGTCCCCACTTCCCTGATCCTCAAATACTGCTGCGATAAGCATTGTTATTTAACTTTCTTGAAGGTCCCTCTTCTTCAAAACTTACTTATGTACTAACCTCTAAGAGAAATGGAACTCATTAGTTGATCAACTAATTCATGCAAAGTATTGAAGAGTAACTGATAAATGTATTAGATTTTAATTTTAAATAAGCAACACTGATGCCCTTTATCCTAATCATAGAAATTTTGGGATCTGTGACAGGTCATTTCTGAGGGTCTTTTTGGTCAGAGTGGGTCTTCCCGTAGCTGTCAAATCACATTGCATAGGCAAGAGCCTTAATCTGCTTACATGCAAATGAATGTAGACATATTTGTATTTTTAAGGATGTTTGTCTAGGCACACTTCCTGTGCAATCTAAAGAGTCTGACAAGTGTCTGTATGGATTATGTATTTTAGTTAGCCCTTCCTGGGTGCTGTAGGTAGAGCAGGCCTGGTTGATAAAAACATCTTACATGAAATAAATTCTAATGTTCTTGATTAATTAGTTCTTGCCTAGAGTCCTGTCATTAAGCAAATATCCTATGCTCATGGTCAAAGTCAGGAAGACATAAGATGGAGGGTTAAATCATATCAACCTCAGTTGGTTTCCTGTGACTTTGCTTTTCTCTTCTTTTTTGGAGGAGAGATCCATTTTAGGAGATGACAGTCCTACTAGATATGGACAACAAGAGGTGCTAGATTAGAAAGGGTAGGCTGGACATTTAGAAAAGATTTACAATGGGATGGAAACCCTAGCACTTGATGTACAAATACCTTTATATTTTGCAAATGCAATTATTGACCAGGGCTGTCTATGAGGCCTTTTTTGTTAAATCCTATTTTCACATCTATTGATTCCCAATAATCTCTCATAATGTACTTTCAACTTGCTTTTTTCCCCCTTAATTTTACAATGTGAGTTCACCTACAGAAGAAGTCCCGACTATAGTTAGTTGAAAGTATCTGTTAAAGATGTGATCATAAAAGTGATGTGCAAGTAACCATATTGGTGGAATCTCAATTTGGGGGTAAAAACATGAAATGGATAAATTTTTCAATAACTTCTACTACTCTTTCAATAGCAGTTCTTTCAAGTTACCCATTTTTCTTGCTGGTTAGTGGGATTCCTTGATAACATTTCAGTTAAATTATATAACATTCTGTCATTTACAGTTAATAAAACATTTCATTTTGGTTATTAACACATCTTTCTTCTCCACACTTGTTCCTCTGGTATTGGTTTGGTGAGGAGGGAAAGGGAAGAGATTTGTCCTTATAGCAACCGTGTACAGCAAGTTGGCTATATGCTCCTTGGTTGATTGTAACTTTTGCTTCTAGACGAGAACAACCCCTTATATATGGTGGTGAAATTACACATTTGTCTATTGCTGGCTGTGACTTCCATCTGTATGGTGGGCTTTTAAGTGCTGGCACTCTTGTGGGATGTCCAGTTGTTGGTTCTTCACAGGGCCTGATAATGGCCTCCTGATGTGCTGCCTGCTAATATGGAATAACTGTCATAGGCACAACCTCTTCTTACCTCTCACAGCAGGTGGATGACCTATAATGCCTTGCTTCTGGCACACTCTGTGGATAGGTGTACCTGTTGGAGGGGGATCAGCAAAATGGTTTTGCTGTGTCACCTTCTCCCTTGTCTTGCTATACTGCAGAGATCCTTGGGCATCCTTGCAACAGACTTGATGGGAATGCAAGCTGTCCTCCTGGCACTTCCGGCCTCTGATCTTCCACTTCTCTCCTGCCCCTTCTCTATACCCCAGGTGCTTTGCTTCTCAGGAGCTCAGCCACTGTCAGATAAGAGATGATTACCAGTTCCTGCTTTAGTAGCAACAGGAGACAGTTTGAATACTCCTTTCTTATTGGAAAGATAGAGCCAGAGGACCAATTCTAATGACTTTCCTCAGCCACAGGAAGGATGTGGGGGGGAATGGTTGTTTTCCACCAACTCTATAGCGCTCCAAAAGGTCAATTCTTACTTGCTTCCAGTCCTTCCTTTATATCTCTATGTGGTAAAAGTCACCAAACTAGTATGGTCTCTGCCACTCACTAACTACATTATGTAATTACACTGATAACTGGCATAAACTGGTCTTAGAATAAATACAATCAACTCTTGGTAAGAACATAAATTGGAGTGTAGGGGCAGAAGCATTGATTCCTGGAAAGAGGACTACCAGCTCTGACCCTTCACTGTGCCATAGGTGTCAGTCAGTATGCTTTATGGAGGAATGCAAAGCTTTTATGAATCTGACAAGTCTGTTAATGGAGGTGAGTTAGGCAGCTTTCACTGTAAAGTATGATATTTGCATCGTAAAGCAACTTTATGAACCTGAGGTTGAATGGCCTGATCCAAACTTTCCAGCTAATTAGTCATCATTAGGACATGAAATCAGATCTTCTGACTTTATTTACAGGACTCTTTCTACTATAATACTTGCATCCATTAGGGTTCAGTCAGGAAAACAGAAATCATTCTAGATCTTTCAAACAGAATGATTTATTAGAGGAAACCTGTTTACATTAGCCATGAAAGAGACAAGACAGTGAACAGGGAAGAGTGAAACAACTGAGAGGACAGCAATTGCAGGGAGGTGCTACCATTTCTAGAGCTAGATCTGTTACCAGAGCCCATGTGGTGAGGGCTATGACTAGGGCAGGCGTTGCTCAGCAGAAGCGGGGATCACAGACATAGGTGCTGGAGTCATGGAAAAGGTGCAGCCATTTATCAGAGAAGCCAACCAAGGCAGAGAGAGACATATCTGGATCCTACCTTCATCCTATCCTTCATTCTTCTACTTGTACCTCTCCTCCCTTTCCTGATATTTGCTTTTTTGGAAATAGGTATGTGGTAATCCTGATAGTATTACTTAGGGAAATATGTAGCTATGAACTAAGAAAAAACATGGCATATCTAATAACATAGTTCTAAAGGGGCATAGTTAAAGGGTTAAAAAGAAGCAAACTCCCAGTAAGATAATTAGTAATACTTAATTATTATATAAACAATAAATATTATATTATTCACAATAGCCAAAACACTGAAACAACCTAAGTGTCCACTGATGGGTGGATGACTGGATAAAGATAATGTGGTGTGCATACATATATATATATATATATATATACACACACACAAACACACACATGCACAATGGAATATTATTCAGCTATAAAAAGAAGGAAATCTTGCCATTTGCAACAACATGAATGAAACTTCAGGGCACCATGCTAAGTTAAATAAGTCAGGCAGAGAAAGACAAATATGATATGATATCACTTATATGTAGAATCTAAAAAAGCTGGACTCCTAGAAACAGAGAGTAGAGCAGTGACTGTCAGGCGCTGGAGGGTGGGGAAATGGGGAGATATTGGTCAAAGGGTACAAAGTTCCAGGGCTTCCCTGGTGGCGCAGTGGTTGAGAGTCCACCTGCCGATGCAGTTCTGAGGAAAAATAAATATTACACAAAGAGTAAATGATAAAATTAGACATGGTCATTGTGCCATTTATTCTGTTTTATCCTCATCTCACCTTTTACTGTAATTACACCTCTTTGTTTTTTCCTATTACAGGAAAGGGAGAAAAATAAAGAGGAAGAAGAACCAGAAAGAGAAGAGGGGATGGGAATCATCAGTGAGACAAATATGGAGAGAATCAAGAAGGCACAGACAATACAGGCAGAAAAGCAAGGCTAGTAACTGCAGTTATAGATTAAAATGTTGAAACAATACTACATGTACAGCATTTTAATGGACATTCTCCCCACTTAAATGAGAAGAAGGAGAAGGGATTGGGAATGGGAAAGAATATATATCAAACAAACCCACCCCCTACTGCATTATTTTCGGCTGACCTTGATTTCTTGCCACCAGAGTAGGTTCCACAGATGTTTAATTTTCTGAGCTAGTAGTATGTTTTAATGAATATTGTACACAACGTTTTTTCTTATGACTTAAACTCATCTAGACTCAAGGGTCTAAGTTTGGACAGCAGAAAGAAGCATAAACAGTAAAAGGAAGCATCTATCTTCCTATAGAAGAGAAAATGCTTAAAAGTTGACCATAAACAGGGGAGAG
The DNA here is from genome assembly GCF_002837175.3 of Physeter macrocephalus. Classification (NCBI taxonomy): domain Eukaryota; kingdom Metazoa; phylum Chordata; class Mammalia; order Artiodactyla; family Physeteridae; genus Physeter; species Physeter macrocephalus. The sequence goes on along the minus strand of NC_041215.1, from coordinate 87,559,828 downwards.
AAACCAGACAACTGTATTGTGGTTCAGTTCTTTTTTTTTTTCTTTTTTTTTTTGCGCTGTATGCGGGCCTCTCACTGTTGTGGCCTCTCCCCTTGCGGAGCACAGGCTCCGGACGCGCAGGCTCAGCGGCCATGGCTCACGGGCCCAGCCGCTCTGCGGCATGTGGGATCCCCCCAGACCGGGGCACGAACCCGTGTCCCCTGCATCGGCAGGCGGACTCTCAACCACTGCGCCACCAGGGAAGCCCGGTTCAGTTCTTTTTGTTTACTCGTTACTGTCAGGGGTAGTCTAGCTGCCACTCTGAGCAATTTGCTCTGCTTTAACTTTGTCAGTTTCTATTCATCACCTAGCTCTTGTCTCCAATTATGGTCAGGTAATTGTTTTTCACCTCTTATCTCCACTTGAAAATGTTTATATGTTGATAGTCCTGTAACTTTAAACAGGTCACCAATTTTTAATAAGGTTAGGGTTCTTTTTATTTTCTGCCTTTCATGATTAAGAGATACTTACTGAAGAACATACAGACCACTGTTAAGTAATTTATACCAAAGGCACCCGATATCATGACAGAATTCAGGATGTGGTGGGAGACTGGCAGGTGGGGAAGGAGACAGAGAAGAGTAGTTGGCAGGACCTGTGTGTATCATCTTCTTAGTTTAGAAGCCCATATGGTGCTTCATAATGCTCTGCTCAATTGCCATAGTTTTAGTCTACATCCTATTAAAAATAAACTCTATTAAGAAGACATTTCAGATAAATTATAAATCTCATATTATAATTTACAAGAAGTTTTCAGGAGGAGTGTTTTGAGTTTAACATAGACTGACCTTGAAAGATAAATTGAGACATCTATTTTTTTAATGAAAAAACATACTTATTTCTGAAAGGTGTTTCCACTATTTAAAAATTACAAATTACATGTCTTTGATTAAAATAAGGTTAAATGCAATTTTATTGTCATTAACAAAATAATACAAAACAAAATATAACAAATAACCCCCACCCCCAAAATACCCCCCACCCCCCAAAATACCCCCACACTTTATTGTCCATCATGGAGGCATGGCCTGTTCCTCCTGTAGCTTGTTGTATGAAGGTGTAAGTCCTAATTTTAAACCCTGGAGATGAACTACTCAAAAGAAATCACAGTCCCTGACCTTTAGAATCTTGTAATTTAGTTTATCTGATGAGATATAGCTACAAGAGCAACTTGTAGTGGCTCACATCAATAGTCAGTGACCTATTAGGGACTAATCTTACAGTCAGTAGTGTGCTGCTTGGAATTAGCCATACCAACCTGTAAGTTCTATTTAATTTTTCAGGACAAATTTTGGAAAACATAAATAAATATAATGAAAGGTAACGACTTTATTTTCTATAATCTTATGATATTTTTATATCTGAGCTATTTACGCTATCAACACTTTCATATATATTCAGTTACAAAACATTTGGTAGTCTTCAATATTCGCATTGACTGTATCAGTGTAAGAGGGCCACCCTGTCCTCTCACAGCTATACTTCTACTGTCCACTGCTTCCTGGATTTGTAACTTAATGAAACAGAGCAGCTGCCTTGAATAGGCTCACTCAGAGCACACTCACAAAAACTCAGGCTCCTACAAAAGCCAAAGGGAAAAGGATATATGGAAGCAATGCACATCAATGATAATTTTTACAAAGGTACTCACCCTCTGATCTCCTTTATCATTGTCCTGTAAGTTCTGGCTTTTGAATCTGGAGACATATGCTTATTTTCATTAGCATGATTTCCCCCTAAAAGACAAATATGGGGCTTTGTCAGAGAATTCAATGAAAATTGAGAAATGGATTATTATCTTGACAATTGGTTTTTATGCACTACTTGGACATCTTTAAGAACCAAAGATTTATCATCCATTGACATAAATCCATGGTGTAGAAATTCTAAAGACATACCATGGAATCAAGAGATTTCCATTACCAAAATAGGTATTGTTATTTTATTCTTAATAAATAGAATATGCTATAAAGAATAAAAATGAGATTCATAATAATCATAAATACTAATAAATACAAAGAGTAAATGAATTTAAACAAGTTTTACACTTAGAATATATGAGGTATTATATAATTTAATTCATATGGTTTGAGCAAAATGAGAGAATGAGACTGGCAAATCAAATATACTTGTTAATAAATAGTAACAATGTGAACATTAACAGTCTCTTAATGAGGTCATTATTATAAGCAAACAAGTTATAAAATTTGAAAAAAATAGCATATAACAAATACATAAACTATATTTAGTTTTTCTTTCCTGATTCCAAAGTTATATCAGCCTTATTATTTGGAGTATAATTAGTTCCATATAGCAACCAACTAGCATGGTACTCAGTAAACATTTATTGAAGAATAAATATGTGGAAGCAGATACTAACATGATTCTAGTTGAGAGAATGAATGGCTAACATATTACATACTATATGTAGCATTTACATTAACCTTACAAAAAAGTTTAATTCATACAGAATATTAGATATTTTCATACATTTCCAGTGATTTTTTTTACCCCAAATTTACTTGATAAAACTACTTGGTAGCAGTTCAAAAAATTTGGCATTTTCTCTAGTGTTAAAAAGTAATTTGGTCTTAAAGCACATACATAGATACATCTGTTAAATAAAGGATAAAAATACATCTATTTTTTGTTAAATTGAGCATAGTTAAAAATAATCACAGAATATATGTTAACATATTTTGAAATATTTAAGGTTGAGTCTTTAACTTTATACATTTTTGTGAAATTATATAGGTTTAGATATTATAAAATGATAAACTAATTTGAAAAGGCAACACCTAATTTAAAAATTATCTAATAAAAGCAATGTATTTTATAATTACATAAATTAAACTAGGTTTTAACATATTTTCAGTAAATATTTCTAAATGCCCAACATAAAATTCTTAAATTGATTTTAATTTTGATGCTTTGGACTTAGAATTGATAGGTTTATTAGTTGGAAAAGGAATTTTAATATCCAGGCACAGCCTTAAGCCAGTCATTTCCTGCTCTAGTCACATAAAGCTTCATTTACAATAGTTAGTTTGGGATTTTAAAACTTAATTAATATTTCCTTTTCTAACATGTGAAGGTAATTAAATCAGAGCAGATTTGCCTATAAATATTCATGACTAAGTAACAAAATACTTTCAGATTTTCTTCTATGTTCACTGCATTAATACTCCATTATCAGTCAAATTAATTAAATATGAACAAATACAGGCCTAATGGTCAGTCTAGAATGGTTTTAAAAGTAATTTAGATGTGTAATAGTTTTTCATAAACATTAGAGGTTGAGCCTCACAAGAACAGTCCAAGGTTGGCAGGGTGGCTTTTCTTACTTCTCTTTATTTTGTAATGATAGCTCTGATTTATTGACTCTTTCCTTCAGCGAAGGACCATGGTGACTATGTTACATGCATTATCTCCTTGTGACTTCATGACAACCTAATGAAGCAAGTTCTATGATTAGTGATACTTTATAGCTGAGGAAACTGCAAATATTAAGTAGTTTCCCTGAAGATTACTGAATTGGTAAATGGTGAAGCTGGAAATATTGGCTTCTTATTATAGATGAAGAAATTGAAATATAAAAAAGCTTAAGATGACTAGCAAGTTTAGATTATTAGGAAGGGGCAGGGTCAGAAGCTGAACCCAGTACTAGTCCTAAAGTACTTCCAACAAATATTTAGATTTAAAAATCTCTATTCACATGTAGTGAAGATTTTCTCTTGTGTAGTCTACTTGTAAGATTACTAGATTAATTTTGGAATTAAAAGCAGAACATTTGGAAGGAGCCAAATAATTTAAGCTATTTTGCTTATATTGCACAAAGCAAATAAGAATAGAGATAAAGTTCAGTTAAAAAAAAAGTTTAAAAAACAGGGAAACCACCCCCTAAATTCTCTGAATTAACAACTCATGAAGAACCAACTATAGGCCAGTATCTTTTCATACATTATATCACTTTCTCTTCACAATATCTATGGAAGATATGGTTGTTCATGCATTTATTTAACTAATATTGGTGGAGCACCTAATTTATTCCAAGCACTGTTCTAAGTGCTGTAGGTATATCAGCAAGCAAGAGAGACATGGGCCCTGTTTTCATGGAGCTTACATGTGAGAAAGAGAAACACACCACAAACAAGTAAATACAGGATGATGCGATTTAAAGTGTCACCAGAAGTGGACTGGTATTTTTGGTTGGATGGAGAGACCAAGGATCCTGACAGCAGCACACATTTGAAGACATGAGGAGACAAGTGCTGGTGAAGGGGAGAGGAATCTCAAAAGCCGTAAGTGAGGAAAGAGCTTTGCATGTTTATTCAATAGAAAAAAGACCAGTGTGACTGGAGCAAAGTCAGTGAGAGAGACAACATCAGGGTAAGTCATCCAGAAGGGCGCTTTTAATACATAAATCAGAGCCCATCACTCTCTTGCTGACAATCTTTCAAAAGTGTCCCATTACATATAGAGCAAAATCCTCCAAATTTTCAAAGGCCTCCAAGGTTCCACACAGATATAACTCCTGCCATCAATCCAACCACTCATCCTCTAGTTTACATCCCACCAGCAACACCCCACCTTGCTGGCCGTCCCGTGTGCCAAGTATCCCTAGCCTCAGGATGCTTTTATTGCTCTTCCCTCTGCTTGGAATTTTCTTTCTATGGATAGGTACATGGCTTCATGTTTTCATTCATTTCATTTTCATTCTCTGCTCAAATGTTACAACCTTGGGGAAGCCTTCCATAATTATCAGTAAAATCTAATATCCTCCTATCCCTCTCTTTTCCTTTACCCTGCTTCTTCTAGTTGCTATGGCTGCATAAGAAATTACATCAAAAGTTAATTGTTTAAAATAACAATAATCATTTGTTATCTTTCACAGTGTCTGTAGGTCAGGAATTTGAGAGTGGTTTAGCTGGGCAATTCCGGCTTGAGGTCTCTTATGAAGTTGCAGTCAGACAGCTGTGTCTGGGGTCACCTATCAGCCTTCATTCACATGACTGGCACCTGGTCTAGGAAGACTCAAAAGGCTGGGGACTGGAACAGCTGGGGTTCCTAAGTGACCTTTCTCTTTCTCTATAAGGTCTCTCCACCATAGTGGCTTCAGGGTAGTCAGAATTCTTACATGATGGCTCAAGGCTCCAAAGGCAAATGTCCTGAGAGAGAGTGAGGCATAAGCCATATCACCATTTATGGCATAGCCTTGGGAAATCAGGCAATATCACTTCTGGGGCATTCTACTGGTTGGGGCAGTTACAAAGGTTTGCCCAGCTTTAAGGGAGGAGGGGGGATGTAGCTCTTGTCTCTTGATGGAGAAGTGTCAATATAATATTGTAAGAAGAACATGTGGGATTGAGATATATATATTCTCCAATGTTTGGAAAATTAAATCTGTCACATTCCTTTATTTTTTCTCCAAAGTAGTTTTCACTCTGTTTATTGCCTGTTTCCCACATTAGGATATAAGCCCTACAAAGACAGGACTCTTGACGGTCCTCTTTCTGCTGGTCAACCTTATTTTACTACCAAAATCAATGATTAGAACATAGCAGGCACTTAACATTTTCTATTGTTGAATAAATATTTCCTGAATCAATATTTCCTGAATCAATGATCTATTAAGCACTAGTGTTTCAGAGATGGAAAATTTTTTATAATATTCTGTAAACTGTTCCAGAAATGTAGTAAGAGAATAGACTATACTAAAATTATCCTAAAAATGAGTTGGTTTTCACGTGTGCCTAAACAGAAAAATAAATGCTTCTTTTATAATATTTTGGAAAAACTATGACCTTTTAATGACATTATACTTACTAACTTCTCAGTTGCTACAAATCACAATAGTATGAGAAGTATTAATTTAGGTTGTAATCTGCTTATGTGTACAGATTATAACATTGCAAATAGCACATTAATCTTTCAGTCACAGCTATACAAATGCCATCATTTAGCTCTTACTAATATCAATGAAGATGAGCAGGGTCCTTTACGCTCTATTTTTGACTGTTCACTTTACCATATTCAATGGGCCTAAATTTCTGCTTTTTTTTTTAAATTGACATATACTTGATTTACAATGTTGTGTTACTTTCTGCTTTTTTTAAAAGGCAGATTGTTGACATCCAGAAGGAAAGTATTTCTTGGATCTTTACTGAAAAAACTGTAATTTTATGAAGCCAAGATATATTCGTTTGAAATTCATTCTCCATAAGGGTCACCATAGTGGTTTGTAATACAGACATAGGAATGTGCCTTAAGGTTGACATTTTAATCATAAGCCTCAAGGACATGAGCCTCACTACACCAACAGGAAAAATAGGTGCTTTTTCATTCAAATTTAAAACAACCTAAATGCTCACCAAGAACAGTTGAGAAATTAATTATATACCACATGTTAATGTAAAGGCATTTAAAAAGATGTTGCAAAAGAGAAAGCAAAAGATAATTTTTCATAGCTGGCAAAATTACCTAACTAAAACTCCAAGATAATTAACTAAAAAATCAGAACTAATATAAAATTCGTCATTATTTGGATAGAATATACTATAAAAAATCAACAGTTTTCTTATAAACAGCAGCTATTAGAAGACATAATGGGAAAATATGAAAGCATAAGAGCAACAAAATATAAAACACTTAGGACTGGCGACAAGCTAAGAAGAAACAAAGACAGTGCAATGAATTTAAGGAGCTCGGCCCTGCTCTGTACTCCACCCCTCGCGGGCGGGCTGACTGGGTCCGCAGATCTCAAATGACAAAACAGTCACTGGTGACAAAAGTACGCAAAACTGCAGTTTCCTGTTTTAACCACCGGCACTTACCGGAATCTCATCTGTTCTCCGTCTGATGCAGTAAGAGTTTGTGCCACCCAAGAACGTACGAAAAGCTATGAAGGGGACTTTTCAGTCTCCTCTGCGGGGTACAGATGCACAGGATTTTAAGTCCCAGCTTGCGCAGTGAACCTGAGGCTTGTTTTGCTCCGGATGACACCATTGGGTTAGAAAACTATCCTCAAATCTGGACGCAGAAAACACCAAGGAAGTGGACACCAAAATGACCGAAGGAATTCTCCGGAAACAAACATTGGTGGGGACGACCCCCCTTCAGGGTACATGAAACCAGCCTTTGAAGACAGGGTTCCCGCTTCCCGGCTGGGCTGACCTGCATCGCCTGGATGCGTCAAGCTCTCCCACGCCGGGAGCGTCTTCAAAACAAATGGCACCTCCAGGACCAATATTTGGTTCTTATTCTTCAGACATTCCTTCCATAAAAGCATCACATCCTCCTCCGAAATTGTGGAAGACCCTTCAGGGATGGCGTCCCAAGACAGAACGGAGGGTCCTCAGAGGCCAGGGGAAAAGAAGGGCCCCTCGCAGACCCACCAGGCTGGCCTGTTCCCTGCTCGAGGCTCCTGCCCCTGAGAACGCAGCCGCCGGCCCTCTGAAGGCCTCATAAGGAAGAGGCCCATGGCCAAATGGCTGACCGTGCCAGGAGTGGCCCATGAAGCTAGAATCTGGCTTCTCTGATGCTGCCACCAGCAAAAGGCTTTCCTCACCTAGGAAACTGGGGGAGAGAACCGGCCTCAAACAGGCATTGAGGAGGCCGGAGTCTGAGGCGGGAAAATGGCCCGAGGGTCCTTACTACCCTCGGGGCATTTTCCTGGGACACGCTGGACGACCCAAACTTTAACCTGTTCCGAGGCCGTGGAGAGGTCTGGCCCCCAGATGGCCCCCGAAGGAGCCGCTGGGCCCTGCGGCCGAGCGGCTGAGCGTGGGGCCTGTGGCTGCGGACGACTCTCCTCAGTGGATGACGACTGGGGTGCACACCGCGTGGGAGCCGCGAGCTGAGGGAACGGCGAATTCTTCCGGCTCACTGGCTCCCACCAGCAGCCCCCGGCAAAAAGCCACTGCCTCGCCCGCTGACCCAGCGGCCCGCGCGAGCTGCCTCGGACTGGAGTGAGGAGCACTTCCGGACCTGAGTGGTGAGCACTTCCGAGCCCTGAGGTGCATTATGTGGAGCAGATTGGGACTGTCTCGTTCAAGGAGTCGCCCTTGAGGAAACAGTTTGTATACCACAAGTTTGACCCACTCCTGAAAGACAGCCCTCAGAGACCAACGCCTGTGACCCCTGAGACAGGCAGTGCGGGCGAGGCCGATGCCCCTTCCTCAGGAAGTCCGCCTGAGGCCAAGCTGGTGGAATTTGATTTCTTCCGAGCTCCGGATGCTCCTATGCAAGGTTGGCCCTGTGTGTCCTCGGGCCGGGGCTACGTGCCCATCATGGATATGCTGCAGCGCAGCATGGACCTGGACGCTATGGTGAAGCGACACAAAAGGAGAACCTGTTGCTGAAGAGCAGATGTGAGGGGCTCTCCGAGAAGAAGCTGGAGATGGGGAAGATCATGGACGGGTTTGAGGAGATTGTGTACTAGGCAGTGGAGGTGGCTCAGAAACAGAAGGCACTTACCAAAAGCTGAAATCCAGAAGGTTCTGAAAGAAAAAGATCAACTTATTGCAGACTTAACTACATGGAAAAATCTCTCTCTTTAACCTTTTCAGGTGGTTTGAGAAACAGAAGGACTTGATCAAAGGCTACCACACATATGAAGAAGCACTGAATAAGTGTGCTGAGGATTACATAGAAAGAATTGAAAAGGAAAGCCAGAGATACCAGGCGCTGGAGGCCCATTCAGGAGAGAAACTAAAGCTCACAAATGAGGAGATTGCCCAGGTCTGGAGTAAGGCCCAAGCAGAGGCCTTGGCCTTCCAAGTGAGCCTGAGGAAAGAGCATCCACTCACTGGAGAAGAACATTGAGCAGAAGACTAAAGAAAATGATGAATTGACCAGATTCTCTTGTCCACCTCATTTCCAAGATGTAAAATATCTGATGTGGAAGCTTCTGACCAGTGTCCATCTCTCCCTCCTGTCTGTCTGTCTCTCTGTTAGACGATTTCATGTTTTTTCTCTCTTGACCTCAACTTGTTTTTAATCAGATTGCTTTAAAAAGAAGACTAAAGAGGATGGACCTAGCGATTATCATACTAAGTGAAGCCAGACAGAGAAAGACAAACATCATATGATATCGCTTATGTATGAAATCTAAAAAAAATGATACAAATGAACTTATTTACAAAACAGAAATAGACTCACAGACATAGAAAACAAACTTATGGTTACCAAAGGGGAAAGGGGTAGGGGAGGGATAAATTAGGGTTTGGGATTAAAATATACACATACTATATATAAAATAGATAACCAACAAGAACCTACTGTATAATACAGGAAACTATACTCAATATCTTGTAATAACCTATAATGGAATGCAAAAAAAGAATATATGTATAACGAACTCACCTTGCTGTACACCTGAAACTAACACAACATTGTAGATCAACTATATTTCAATTTAAAAAAACCTAAAGAAAGTTTCCCTTTAGTTAAAAAAAAAAATTTAAGTGTACTACCTTTGGAATTACACACTAGGTTTAAATCCTAACTCTGTCATGTACTAGCTGTAGAGCTCAATCTCTCCTACGTCAGTTTCCTTACTGATAAAATGTGTACAATTATTGAAATACTGATGCAAGATTGACAGACAATGTTTGTCTGGAAAAAGCACTTGAAAATAATGTCCATTAAATATAGTTTAAAATGCATCAAAATCTTATTAGTAAAACTGTGGGACTTACATAACAGACAGATGGAGCAATAAAACAGCACAGATACTTCAGGGATAAAATACCAGTATATATAAAAATATATTGTTTGATAAAGGCTGCAATACAAATCAGTGAGGGCAGAAGAAAAATTTCAACAAATGGTTCCGAACTTTGGGTGAAATCTCTGGGAAAAATTAGCTAGATGTGTACTTTTCATATAAATTCCATATAAATTAGATCATTAAATAAAATAAAACTGTTAATCAATTAGAATAAAATTGAAGTCATTAAGTATTGGATATCAACATGGGGAAAAGCCTCCAAGGCAAAAGAACAATAGCAGAACAACAGAGAATAGACAGATTTGACTACATAAAAATTAGGTCTAAATGACACCAAAAAAAATTATGAAAAGCAAATTACAAATGGTAAACAAGAAAAATACTTTCATCATTTATGATAAGCCAAAGGTTAATATAAATACCTAAAGAACATTTACAAATCAGTAATAAAAAATCAGTAATAAAAATTGTAAACTCTGTAAGAGAAAAATGAACAAAAAGTGGAGCAAGTATTTTGTTAAAGTGGTACAAAGAGCCAAAAAAAAAGTTAATATGAAAAAATCTCAATAACCAATTTAAAAACACATTTTTGCTTATCATATTGGTAAATAATTTGAAAGAAAAATAGGTAATATTCATTATTAGTTAGTGTACCCTGAGACTGGAGCATTCACAGATTGCAGATGAGGGAATAAATTTGAGTAAATGTTGAGGAACTAATACTAGATTTATAACCCTTAACACAATATTTTTTCTATACAAATTTATCTTAAGAAATAGAGAGAGTTCTAACAGCTGTTGGGGAAAGGTTGTGGTAGAGAGAATGGCAAGAAGGGGTTAATATTGAGTTATTACCAGGGATAGAACTGAACGTACTTGGAGAGTGGGAGTGGGACATGAAGGTCAAGTAGGAGCCAAGAACAAAACTTCCTGAATATTAAAAAATACATACAACTATTGTATAAAATTTAAAATAATACAAAAAAATCCAAAAAAGCAAAATAAAAATGAAAGTGCCAGTTTACATGGAAATTTGGAGGAAAAGCTGGTTTGAAATAGATAAGTTAATTTTTAAACTTGAGTTGAATGTGTGCCAACAGGGTATTAAAGATGTATTCAAATATCTCCCTTAGTTTTTATTATGTAATATATGAGCATAGTAAAAAAAAAAAAAAAAAAAGATCGAATAGGAGAGAAAGTTACACAATATCAAATTTCCCACTGACTTTCCTATAACTACTACAAGTCCTACTCTTCATTAGTAGCCACCTTGAATTATCATTTACTTCCTCTGGTGATCAATTCCATATTCGTGGAACTCAAACCTCGATATTTTGATCTATCAACATCAAATATTACTTGATGTCTTCATACTCTGAGAGACCAGGAACTTGTCCTCTATTCCTAATTTTCTTAAGTTGAATTATTACTTTTGGATCCTATTGGTAATAATTGTAACACATTATATGTACACTTCTGTAAGAAGTTTACACTTAAACTTCTATGTCTTGATTGATCAGCTTCAGACAATATTGTTGAAATCCCTCAATATAAACTGAGTGTATCAGTGATTATAAACTTTCCTCCACCTCTCATCCCCCTGTTTTTCTTCCAATATCTGGAAGCTATACTATCACTTTTATTAAGGTCTAGAACATTTATATTTTAGTCTGTAAATATAATAAAATAATTCATATTTTGCCTAGAGGTTGAATTCTGAAAACTTAAACTGATAAATAGCATTTGATAATTTTATAATTATGTAACTATTATTGATGTAGAATATACTACATATTTAGGACCCATTGAGAAAGAAATAGAATTCCTTTTTCTTTGCTTTTTAAACAACTTCATTGAGGTATAACTTGCACACCATAAAATTCATCCCTTTTAACTATACCATTTCAAGATATTTAGTAAACTTACCAAGTGATGCAATCTTCATCATAATCCACCAATATTTTCATCACCCCAGTAAGGTCCCTCATGTCCATTTACAATTAATCCCCTTTCCTACCTGCTAGCCTCAGGTAAACATTAATGTACTTTCTGACTCTATAGATTTGCCTTGTCTGGTTTTGTTCTCTTAGAAAAATGGTTTAAGATTTATACATGTTGTTGGGACTTCCCTGCTGGTGCAGTGGTTAAGAATCTGCCTGCCAATGCAGGGGACACAGGTTCGAGTCCTGGTCTGGGAAGATCCCACATGCCGCGGAGCAGCTAAGTCCATGTGCCACAACTACTGGGCCTGTGCTCTAGAGCCCGTGAGCCACAACTACTGAAGCCTGCGTGCCTAGAGCCCGTGCTCCGCAACAAGAGAAGCCACTGCAATGAGAAGCCCATGCACTGCAACGAAGAGTAGCCCCCACGGGCTGCAACTAGAGAAAGCCTGTGCGCAGCAATGAAGACCCAATGAGCCATAAATAAATAAACAAACAAATAAATAAATAAAAAGATTTATACATGCAGTAGCATGTGCCACTATTTCATTCCTTTTTATTGTTAGATAGTATTCCTTTGTTTTGATTTACCATATTTTGTTAGTCATTCATCAGTTGATGGACATTTGAGGTGTTTCCATTTTTTGGATATTATGAATAACTCTGCTATGAACATTTGTGTGCAGGTATTTGTGTGAACTTATATTTTTTATTTCTCTTAGGTTGATACCTAGGAAATCTAATTTTGTATTTTTCTACACCAGTCTACGCAAAGGAAAATGTCCCAATTATCAACAGCATCTGGAGTTTTTTTTTCCTATATGTTATTAATTACTTTGAATCATTCCATATTTTACAGTCTAACCTCAGCTTTTTTGTTGATTTTCTTCCCTCTAGAGATTTAAAACAATTTTTAAATTAATATGTCATAAATACTAAAAGGTATAAAGATATTACCCAGAAACCTGCATATTTACACCCTGCTTAAGAAATAAAATACTTCCAGAACACTTGGGGAACCTTATGGATTTCAACTCAGTAGCATCTCCCTCTCTTCTTTCCAGAGATTACCATTTTCCAGAGTTAATCATCTTTATGCATTTAAAAAAAACTTTTACTAACTATATATGTATTTCTCAATTAGTTAAAAAAACAAACAAATATCTATGCTGTTAAATTCCTACTGGACTTGATTTTTTCTCAACATTTATTTTTGTGAGATTTACCTATATATATATATATATATATATATATTTTTTTTTTACTGAAAGTCATACATTTTCATTGCCATGTTATATTCCATTTTGTGAATATGCCAACATACCCGTTTTTCAGTTAATTGGAAGTTAACTAGTTAAATTTTTTTTGGGGGGGGTGTGGGCACTATAATCATTCTTTGTCACTGACCCAAGAATGTTTTCTATCGGCATCCAGGAAACTGTAGTAGGCTGACCTGATAGCTTGTATAAAAGGTGAAATCTCAGAACCACCACAGTTCTTAACATCTTATTTTATTTATTAATAGTATACATCAATTTTATTGACCTTTTCAAAGAGCCAACCTTTTATTTCATTGGTTGTCTCTATTGTTTTTCTGTTTTCTATATCATTGATTTCTGCTCTGATATTTATTTTCTTATTTTTAACTTATTTTGTGTTTAATTTGCTCATCCTCTTCAAGTTTTTTAATGTGGATACTGAGGTCATTAATAGGAGAGCTTTGTTTATTTTAAAATAGTAATACAGTGCTATAAATTTCCCCATAGGTACTGCTTTGGCTACATCTCACAGATTTTAATATGTTGTGTTTTCATCCTCATTCAGTTCAGAATACTTTCTTAGGTCCCTTTTATTTTCTTCTTTGACCTGTGGATTATTTAAAAGTGTATTATTTAGTTTCCAAGTATTTGGGAATTTTCCAGAGATCTCTGTTAGTGATCTCTAATTTAATTCCACTGGGTCAGAGAACATACTTGGTATGATTTGAATCCTTTTAATATTATTGAGACTTGTTTTATGGTCCAGAATGGGGTTTCCCTTGGTAAATATTCAATGTGTGCACTTTAAAATAATGTGTATTTTGCTGTGTGGAGTGTACTATAAATGTTTATTATTCAAGTCTATTGATAGTGTTGTTCAGATCTTTAATATCCTTAATGGGTTTCTCTCTACTTGTTTTATCAGTTTTTTAAAGTGAGGAGTATCCAATATCTGACCATTTGACTGTAATTGTGAATTTGTGTACTTCTCCTTAGAGTTGCATTATTTTTGCTTCATCTATTTGAAGCTCTGTTATGTGCAGAGCATCTTCATTTTGACAGCTTCATTTTATATAGGCGTTCCTGTGCATTCAAAAGTATATTTATTATTATTTTCCCAATATTTGAAAATGTTTTTTAGCCTGGAAATTTTCAGAATATCTAATCTGCCATATTTTAAAAATTTACATCTTTTCTGGATTTTTTTCTTGTCAATTAAAATATAATGTGCTCTTATTTAATCAATAAAATAATGTTTTTAGTTTTTTGAGATTCTTGATAAATTTAATCCAATTTTTTTTCTTGAAGTCATCCTTTTGGATCACTTTGGTTTCTTGTTTTCATTTGAACTAATTTCTTCTTAACCCTTCTTCACAGATGTAAACCTCGGATTTTGTTTTTAATCTCCATGGCTAGGTTAGGTACATGCCTCTGATTTTAGTCACTAATTACTTTTTGATTTTGAGGTATACTGACTCATGTAATTATTTTAGAAGAGTATTTGAGTGATATGTTCTTTGAATTTGGTGCTTCTGAATATGTCATCATTTATCTTTATCATTTTGTTATAGTTTGCTGGGTGTGGAATTATGAGTTTAAAACTATTTGCCCTTTAATTCATTACATGGTGCCAGTATAACCTTAATATAAAAACCAATAAAGTTAGTGCCACAAATATTTAGAACAATTTCACTTATGGATCAGGATATAAACTTTCTAAACAAAATGAACATCAGCAATGCATTAAGAACAATAACACATTATGACAAATTATTTGGGAAATACTAGCTCACAATCAGTAAACCAATTGAAATAAATAATTATCAATATATTACAATTTAAAGGAGAAAAGTCATGCAACTGTATCAATAACAATAAATGCTAACAATTTAATAGGGCTGTTACCATGTGCCAGATGCTGTTCTTTATGTATAGCAACTCATTTAATCCTTATATCAACCTTATGAGAAAGGTGATATTATTATGCTCCTCTACACATGAGAAGACAGACACATAATAGTAACTTAAAAAGATCATATTGTTCTCTAAGTCAAAGAACAGGGATTCAAACTCAGGTATTCTGGATCCAGAGTTTATGCTGTATTATATTCTGTCATTAATAGATACTGAAAAATCATTCTATAAATTTTTGTTAACATTCCAATTAATAAGAATAAAGGAATACTTACTATAATAGAGATAATTTACCTGAATATAGAGTTAAAGCAAAAGAGATGGAACATCTGAGAGATGAGACATATTGGATCAATTTTTGCCCTATATTCAGGACTATTTTCTCAATTCCCCTCAGAACTAACACTGAATGTTCTGTTTTGGGAAGCATATTTTAATTTCTTAGAATCCATTCTTGTTGTCTTACTTCTCTTTCTCATGTCAAAATTTTTTGGTTTAGTTTAATTTTATGAGTGCAACGTTTCAAAATTTTCTCAACATATTAATTAGAAAAAAAAGTTGTATGCTATTCCCAAAGTTCTACTCTGTTCTCTTTAATGTGATTTATTTTATTTTTTATTTTATTAATGTATCTTGCAGACATTAGTTATAAATTAGAAAAGAAAACTGCTTTGAATTCTCTACACTGACAGAAATAACTTTTTGATACTGCTTAAGGCTGAATATTGTCTTGGCCAAGGATTTTAATAATAAGCTGTTTTATGTAGCTTGTTCAAATTTTTATTTTATTTTATGAAACATATAATGCAATAATTAAGCATTTTTTTGTATTAAGTGTGTAATCAGTATACTGTGAGTTCTTAAATATCAATTCAATATATGATAGAAGGGACATACTGAAAGCAAAGGGCAAATGAGTTTTAATGAGGAGATAACATTCACCAACACACACTTAAGTAGAACAGACCTCATTCTTTACATTGCAATATTATTTGTAAGCTGGCCAATGTGAGGGCTTGAAATTTCATGGCATAATTAGAAAATCATTGTGGCCTCAAAGACTTTGGTATCTTGGCTCATAAAACAGTAGTGGTGGAGTACTTGCTTTTTATGGAGATTTTTTCCCTGTGGTTTATCTTTGAGAACAGAATTCAGATGTTCGTTGACTATCTCATAACAACAAAGTCAGGTAAGAGATTATTAAGTGAATGTAGCTAGGATTATCAGTGAAGGCACAGTGAAGGTAAAATCAGTGCTTTCAGAGCAAAGACTAACTTATCTCTTACAACTCTGGTAACTGCTCAAAAAAGTGAGGCTGTGATTGTGTAAAGCTGTCTGCTAGCTAAAGACATTAAATTCAGATCGAGTTCAGGAAATAGCTTGTTGGAGAGAGGAAAACTGAGGCTTCACTTGATTTAACTTTTTTTTTTTTTCTAGAAACGGTTTATTTTCTGTCAACCTTATTTCCGTTTTGTGCTTGAGTCTGTGGGAGAACAGCTTAAGCCCACTCAGGAGTTGTTCTTACCCATTCAGTGGCCAGAGCACTGGGGGTCGCAGACAGTCCTCGCTGGCGGCTGAGGCTCGGTCTCCAGTGGGGAACTGCTGGGCGGGCACAGAGGGCACCTGCGCCTTCAGACCCGTCTGTGACCTCGGGTGCAGTAGCAGTGAGTTTGGGGGCTGGAGCAGGCCATTCACCCCGAAAGTCCCCCTCGGTCACAGCCTTTCCAGCAGCGGCCTGCTCTTCCTTTCCGTCTCTTCAGGAAGTGGGGATGGGGCTGATCTCCCAGGTGTGATCGCGGGAGATGGTGCCGCGCATGCGCAGACCATTCCGGGACAGCGTCCACCACGTCAGACCACCGAGTGGGCTCCCCTGTTGTCCCGGGGTGATGGTAGTGTCCACAGGGCGCAGAGGAGAGTCTGTGTTGCACGGGGCGATGGTGGGCGGGTTCACATAAGAGCCTCTGTGAGAGGCCGGTGGTGAGCCCTGGGAACGGTAGGCGCCAGAAGCCGTGGCTCGTGAAAGGCTGCGTGGATCTGGTTAGCGAAGGTTCCAGCAGTGAGGTGGTCAGTAATAAGAGTGGCCCTGGTGGCAGCAGCAAACTTCAGCACGGCTTGCTGGCCAGTGTTCCTGGAGGATATGATGCTGGAATCAGCCGGTGTTCAACGGCAACAATGGCACAAGCTGCTGGAAGATGCGTCTCCCCGTTCTCAGATTTATGAGGTAGTTGCCATCAGTTTTGCTTTTGTAGATGATTGTTCCGTTTGGAAATCAAGGTTGTTGCCAACTAAGTGGGTTCCTGATGCAAGCAATTTGAGGACAGCCTACTCCTTCATTTGCAGGACATCAGAGACTCAGGGCATTGTGAAAATTTCCCTTTAAGTTACCACGGGAACCCAGAGGAGATATATGGATCCCTTTCTGGGTAGCATAGAAAAACTAACCTCTTCTAACTTGTAAATCAGAAGGCACTTTCTAGAAAATTTTGCAAAGATTTTTTTCTACATTTGACTCTTGAACAACACAGGTTTGAACTTGTGTGGATCTGCTTATACAGGGATGTTTTTCAATAGTAAATACTGTAGTACTACCTGATCTGTGGTTGGTTGAATATGCTGACAGGGAAATGTGTATAGTGAAGAATAGCGGATACTGGGGAACAATGTATATGGAGGGCTGACTATAATTTATATGCAGATTTTCCACTGAGGGCTGGGTGGGCGCCTCTAGCTCCCTGGTTGTTAAAGGGTCAACTGTACATATTAGAACTTTGACTAGATGCAGTCAATGTTGTTTAGATAGACATAGTAACTTTATAGTGGAAGACTTCTTTTTTTTAAAGTTTACTTATTTATTTATTTTAAATTTATTTAAAATTTTTTTTTGGCTGCGTTGGGTCTTCATCGCTGCACGCGGGCTTTCACTCTGGTTGCTGCGAGCAGGGGCTACTCTTCGTTGAGGTGCGCAGGCTTCTCGTTATAGTGGCTTCTCGTTATAGTGGCTTCTCTTGTTGCGGAGCATGGGCTTTAGGCGCATGGGCTTCAGTAGTTGTGGCACGCGAGCTCTAGAGCGCAGGCTCAGTAGTTGTGGCGCACAGGCAGTTGCTCCACGGCTTGTGGGATCTTCCCGGACCAGGGCTCAAACCTGTGTACCCTGCATTGGCAGGCAGATTCTTAACTACTGTGCCACCAGGGAAGCCCCTGGAAGATTTCTTGTCAGTAAAATCATAGTGTTTATTTTAAAGGACTGGATTTAAATCTGAAGACTGTCTTTATTTCTCAATTGTCTCAACTGTTAATCGGGAATATTACCTACCTCATGGGCTTTTTGTAAGAATTTAAAAAAGTAATACTATTAGGTACTGGGAACAGTGTCTGACACATAGTGAGCACTCAATAAATGTTAGATATTGTTACCTGTCTATTGTCTATGAATATCTCTACCTTAAACCTCAAGGTAACAGTCAAGCTTCTTGCAGGGAGGAATAAAACTACATTTGTGTCTCCAGACAAACAACAAGAGATATTGCTTTTAAGTATATTTTTCTTAGCAGCTTGCAGATAGCAATAGCTGTTATGAAGCTCATACTCAAGGTCTGTGCTTGTTTCAAAGAAAGCTCACCATGTGTTGGGAGCTTGGCAGATGACTCAGTTCTGATTCCTTTTATGTCCACTTTCTCTCATTTTTCTTCTAAAATGCACAAGCAGCACAGCATCAGTTCCTCTCTTCTCCTCCGTCTCCCTCTCTTCCACTTCTCCTCCCCCCCACACTCCTTTTCCTTCAACACACGCACACAAGCATACACTCTAGTTTCATTTTATTTATTTTTTTAATCCCCAGAGGATTCAGTCTGTGTGCAGCTGCCGAGTTTTCCACTGGTTAAATTCGCAGTTACCTACTGTGTGGAGTTGCTAGGAGAAGGTGAATAAGCATGATTACAGCATCATCATTGTACATATTTTTCAATAACAACCTGTGGAGCTCTGTGGTCTGTCTTCTGTACGGCTCTTATGTTATTTTCTCATTGTTGTCATTAGTATTTGTTGAATTTTTTGTTAGAGCCTGGTATATTTTTAACTCTTGGTTCCAGATCAATTAGGAGACAAAAACCTTGGCATTTAAAACAGCCACTTTTTTCTCAGGGCGGTGCTGCTGATACTGTTTCCTACCATCTGTTTTCTTATTACATCCTGCCCTCCTTCCATTGGTAGAGAGAAATTCAGCTTCTTCTGGTGTGCTAAAGTCATTCACGTTTCTCTTGTGCATAATAGATCTCAGAAACTGTAGGAATTCTGATGTGCTTCAGTGCACAGAACAGTAACAAATGAGCTGCTTTGGGGGAGAGCTGGAGCGCTCAGTCGGTCAGTAGTACAGTAGCAGGCTCACATGTGTCGATTGTTTCTGTGAAGTCAGAGGATCTGTTTACTGCTGTCTGCTTGAAGGGAGGTGATGTGGTGAGCAGTGGATATGCCTGTCAAAGTCAATAGCAATTCTGGCAGAAGCTGCCGTCAGCTTTGTAAATCTGCAATGTTTTGATAGATAAGAGATGCTACTGTATAACTGTTTTAAGATTTGTAGTGGACTGAGGAATGCTTGTTCTAGCTGCTGAAACTGACTAACTGTATTGCCCTAGGAGTATCATCATGGGGTCTACTGCTACAGAAACTGAAGAATTGGGAAACACCACTTTTAAGTATCTCATAGGAGAACAGACTGAAAAAATGTGGCAACGCCTGAAAGGAATGTGAGTAAGCTCTTCGCTTGGTCTGTGTTTTTATCCACTTCTCTGACCAAAAAAAAAAATTTTGACTATTAACATGATCAATTGTTGGTACTTTCTGACTTTGTGGATTAGTGTTTCCTTTAGAAAGATTTTCTTTAAAAAAATAAATAAAACTTGTCAGTCTTAGCTAACAACTTGCTTGAAGGATGTATAGTTTTTTTGCACAGGTATGTTTTATGTAAAGTAAGGTAACTCCCTGAGAATTCACTTCACTATTAGACTACATGGCTTCTTTTAGACATTCTGTATGTGTTACTTAGGTATGTGGTTTAGATATGCAGAAAAGTAATTAGAAAAGCTGCTTGTCTGGGTACTTGCAGAAATAAAATTTCTCTCAAGTAAAAAGACAGATTACTACTAATATTTCTTTGTGATTAGATTTTGAATAAAAAGGACAGGATTAATATGATAATAAATAACTGTACTCCATTGTGCTTATTCATTATGTCTTAATAATATTATTTTAAGAAAAAAATGTTTATGTGGTAAAATTACTAGCAGCATACCAAACTTGCTTGAGAGTTTTGGCTTAAATTAACCAATTCACTTCTGAGAGTACAGAATAGCTCATGGTGTAAACTAGTCTTTAGTAAGATGGGTCAAGAAGTGTGCTTATGTCAAGCATGAAATGTAAGTACCTGAGTCAAACTTTAACTGCAGTACTGTTTACCTTGCTATTTAAACAGCATCTAGGTTGTTTTCTGTGTATGTAACGAATTCCTGTTTAGTGTTCCAGAACACTATGTTTACATGCTTTATTTTAATTATGTCATAATTTTAAAATCAGATTTAATTTTTTAAAAATATGCAATATGAATATTTACAGGCCATTGCAATTGCTTAGTATATTTGCAGACTTCAAATGAAAATATGTTTGCTTTTCTATAATAGCTAAAGGAATCCTATACCATGAGAAACACAGGTTTTCTAGGATTTGTATTTCTAATGTTGTGTACACATATTATTGTATAAAATGCAACATTTGAGTAAATTTAATGTTGCAGTTTATCAAAATCTATGATTTTTTTAAAAGAAAAATGATATCAAACTTTGTTAGGTAAAAATTCCTTCTACTTTCTTCCGTTTGAATGTATTCAATGATGTTTATATAATTAGTGTTCTCTGTATATTTTCTTACACTTGAAGTAATACATGGCATTATAGTGCACTGGTTTAAGAGCACACTAATAATGCACACAACGTTTACCAGAGAATAACTTTTAAAAAGGAAGCCATCTTTACATCATTTGAATGAATTAGAGAAATATGTTTACAAGATTCATTGAAGATTTAGAAATCACAGTTTTTTGTAAAGGTGGTTCTCTAGGGAAACAAATAATCCTATAAAAGCAAATAACAGCTTACAAAATTAATCAGTAGAGATGAAAATTAAACATAGGCAGTCATCAGCTGATATGTATCCTAATCTAATGAGTGGATGAACATCTGTACCAGAAAAATTGTATTTCATATTACAACCTATTTTAGATTTTCTTCCCTTTAGCAGGACAGGATGGTTTTGATTTGTTTGTTTTGTTCAGTTTGTCTTTGTTCTATTTTTCTGCAGTTATTTGAATGTATGAAGATGTATGGTAGTGAGTGTATGCATATGTCTTTAAAAAATTTGAAAAGTGAATTTGTGTTTAGCTAACATTTTATGGCAAAGTTATCCAACTTTCACACTATCAGTTGATCTCAAAGATCAACTGTCATATTTTTTCAGGAGAGGGTGATAGAGTCATTCAGCAGTAGAGCTTCATGATGATATTCAACATGGATATAGGATATAATTATATATGTACCTATATAAATTTTGAATTGTGTCTATATAGCACCACTGAATGACCACATAGAGACACTGAATGACCAAATTACTGATAACTAGGTTTTTAAAAATAATTATTGCTAAACTGATGGAAATGACTGAATGCTTTTGCATTAAAGCAAGAAAGAATTTTCATTTTGGTACTACTATTTTAAGTTGTACTTGAAGACATTTCCAGTATTCTAGGTTCAGAATTGTCAAAACAAGAAGCTCTAAATCTAAAATCTGCATGGCTAATGACAACCAAATTGTTTAATTATGGTCTTTTGTGGAGTCTAAATTCAAAGCAATGATATGAGGGACTCCCTATTCCATTGCTGAGATTGTCTTGCCTATTTAAAATGTTATATTGACTCAGACAGAATTTCAGCTTATCAAAATGTCTAGTGCTAGAATTCCACTTTTAAGTAATGGCAATTAAAATCATGTTACTCATGAAAGCTATCAAATAATTTTGCAATAATTTTCCTTGTTTGGCAAAAAAGACTCAATGAAGGCCTTTAGATACTTGTTTGGAAAGTGATTTTTTGATCTTTAACTGCAAACTTTACAAATGCATTTATTTATTTCAACAAGATACTGAAATAAGTACATTTTTGAGGTTAAATAAAAATAGAGACAAAGGTTAAAGTAAAATAAGATTTATTCCAGTATACCTTAAAAGTGGAAAACATGAACCACTACAGGTAGATATTTACAGAAAATACTTTATAGGCATTTTCATATAACATTATATTTTAGAACACTTCTTTTCAGTCCATAGAAGTAATTTTTATATTTTGTAGCACATGTGAAAATGTTGGTAAACTAATTAAAATATCAATTCTTCTCTATCATTTTGTTGATTTCTTTCATTGAACTCCTTTTAAATCTCCTTCATATAATATTTAATCGAGACAGCATATTCAGTAATGTGCTAAGAAATCTCTTATTCATTTGTGGGAACAAAGGTAAAACAGTTTTCTCTTCCCATTTCTGATGTAGACTTGTATGCTTTGTTCTATTAATTTTCTTTTTATAGTTATGGCTCTTTTCTTTAGCTTTCTTCAATCCATCTTCTACCACTAATTTGTCACTCACTATGACAATTTAGATTCTACAGAATGACTCACCATCTCTGATGGTAGAAATGTTAGCAAATGACTATGGCATCATGTCCTTCATAAACTACATTTAAAAAGAATCGTATACTTGTCCATAAGTTACCAACCGTTTAGGATTTGGAAAACACTTCCTATTTCTTTTGCCATCTTGGAACCTGATGAAATTTCTGGTTCAGAAGTTTCCTGTGACTCTGGGACCTATACTACTTCCTACATACTGAAAACATTTGTCTAACACTAGTCTTTGCAAAGATTGTTAAGTTTATTGATTTCCATGAAGAAAGTTGATTTGAAGATTTTATATTTGTTTTCATTTATCCATAGTAGTTTTTTCAATTTAAAAAGAATCTTTTTTTGTGTTATGATACTGGTTTTTGGTCTTTAAGTGTAAAAAGGGCTCTTCCACTGTGGATTTTTTAAAAAATCAAATATGTTTTAAAACATTGGTACTGCTCTTTCCCGTCAGTGCTACTGTTCTAAGAATTTGATCTAAGAGGTTACAGAATTTCCAGAAAACTGTGATCAAGTCAAAATTCCAGTGAAAACCACAAGGTGTTGGAGTAAAACTAAATCAGAGTGTTATCCTACTCAGTTTTTCAACAGAAAAGAGGAAAGTTTGAACTGCTCAAAACCATAAACTATTGACAAAAAAAGTGAGACTCACCACTCCATAGTACTTATTGCCAATACCTTCAGTTTTTATAGATGTAAGACTATGAGAATTTCGCTGTTAGAACCTAACGTAATATAGGATAATTGATTTTATATGTAGAGACATATACCTCTTTATCTCTCCTAATCCATACAAATATACAGAGTTTAAGATCTGGAATTGTGAATGCAACAGTGGAAAGACTTAAACTTCTTTTCTCATTTTTTTTCTCTTTGATTGGTGGTACACATGATCTTCAGTAGTAGAAGAATAAAATGTAGAGGAGCAGAAAGTGAAGGAGAAAGCAGGAACTGTATAATAACCCTATAACTAATTTCAATTAGCTGTTATTTTAGAGGGCAGTGTGTTGTATGGTTCTCTGATGAAGTAGCCCAAAACTTTATCACCAGGAAAATATAACAGAAATACATATATAGAATAAAAATTGGCAAAAGGTAAAATGACAGGCGTTATTAACACCATATTACCAAACTAGAATTATACTTTAGGATGGAGCAACATTATAGATTAGAAGCAAATAAATCTGATCCTTTTACTCTCCTGCTTCAAACCTTTAAAGGCTTCTAGTGCCCTCCCTTCAAAGTTCAGCATCCATATGTATAAAATAGATAACTAATAAGAACCTGCTGTGTAAAAAAATAAATAAAATAAAATTCAAAAAAAATAAAATAAATTAAAAAAACCCAGACAAACAAAAAAACAAAGTTCAGCATCCTTCCCAGGTCTCACGATACCTGTTCAACTTTTGGAGCCTGCTCTCATGCCTCTTCCTCTGTGGCCCGCTCCCACCCAAACCCAGGGTTGCACAGAAGAAATGCTGCTTACTTCCCATCTGCCTTTGCTCATTTTTTTCTCTCTTCCAGAGGGAACCACTGCTTTCTCCTCTCTCAGTCATAGTTGCTCTTGCTTCCCATGAGGCTTTTAGAGATGTGTGGGGATGTTTCTGCTTGTTTCAGTGCCTGAGAGTGTTTCTGTATTCAGTGGGCAGCAAGGTCCAGACATGATAACTGTCCTCCAGTGCTTAGGACATTCTCTTATCAGGAAGAATTGTCCTACTAAATATTCTAATTGAGAGCCTATTAAAAAATGCTCAAAGATCTCTTCTTAAATTTCACTTGCAAAAGAAATCCTTCCTGACCTTCCATACTAGATTAGTTTCCTATATTTGGCTCATTAAGTAACATGGGCTTCCCTTTTCATAACAAAACCTATCTTCCCCACAGCTACTGAGAAAAAGAGCTATGTTCACTGTGATTGCTTGTGAATCTGCAGCCCGTAGCATAATAACTGGCATACTGGACATAATGCAATAAATACTGTTAAATCAATCCATCAATGAATAAAATTCTGAATCTTATAGTGGGTCTAACTACAAAATTAGAAGATCAGTCAGGCTGTCAATATAGGGCCTAAAGCCAGGTTGGAGGAGTGGCGATAGATTCATAGCTGGAATAGGGATAAAGAAGATGGAAGGAAATAATGTTTGCTTATCGTCTACTAGTTGTCAGAACTTTCCAGATATAACATATCTGTATTATCATTTACTCTTTTCAATGATTTCAAGAGGTAAGTATCCTAAGTTGGTTAAACATCCAGTGTCTGATGGAACTTGGATTTAAACACAGATCAGCCTAGTTCTAAACCTCCTATTGATCTTGCTCCCAAAGCAATAAAACCACAAAAGAGGACATTCTCACAATGGTTACCTAGAAGGATCATCAGAAAAGGATCTAGAGTGGTGCTTCTTAAAACTTAGTCCAGGAGCCTTATGGTAGGCAGACTAATTGACCCCAAGAGATGTCCATGTCCTAATCCCCAGAACCTGTGAAAATGTTACCTTATATGTCAAAGGGAAATTAAGGAGGCAGACGGAGTTAAGGTTGCTAATCAGCTGACCTTAAAATATGGAGACTTGTCTAGATTATCCAGATGGGCCCATGTAATCACAAGTGTTCTTAAAAATGGAAGAAGGAGGCAGAAGGAGGTCACAGTGCCATGATATGAGAAGGACTCAACTTGTCTTTGCCAACATCAAAGGTGGAGGAAACAGGCTATAAGCCAAGGAATGTGGGAACTTCTAGAAGCTTGAAAAGGAAAGAAAACATGATCTCTCTCTAGAGCCTCTAAAAAGAATGTATCCCTACCAACACCTTGATTTTAGCTCAGTGAAACTTGCATCAAATTTCTGACCCATGGAACTGAAGATAATACATTTGCATTGTTTCAAGCTACTCAGTTGGTGGTACATTTGTTGCAGTAGCAATAAGAAACATACATTTCTCCTGTAACAGAATAGTAGAGTATTTAACCAACATGATCATTCCTATCCTCTCCCAACACACACATACACTCTCACTCACACCCACATACACACACACAGACACAGACATGATGCCTAGAGGTGAGGCCCAGCCTAGGTCCCTCTATGGCACACTGGAGTTAGATACTCATTATCCTTAGCCATTAAATAACTCACTGTCCTCCATCTAACCCTGGATTACATGCCCAGAACCCCAGTTTTCTTACCAAGCTCTGATATTGAAAATATATAGTGGATTCATTTCAAATGTCAAAGAATGTTTATGCTATCTTTCTTGGAAATTGCTGATAAATCTCAGTCTCTGTTCTCATATGGATGTGTATGTGACTCTTTTGATGGATTAATAAGACAAATCAGTTTAAAAAAATCAGTTTTTTAGTCATAAAACTGATTTGAAGGAAAGCATCTCACGAAGCCTATGTTGGTATACAGATATAATATTAATATAAATCTCAGTTCTTGCATAACATTATGTTATGCTTTCTAAAATGGACATTGTTGAGATGAAATACCTTAGAGATGAAGAAATTGAACTTGGAAACAGTCAGATATTTTCTAATACAATCTATCATTTAACTGAGTGATTGTGGAAAAGTTTTTAGCTTTTCTGTGAAATCCAGTTATTTCATTCGTTATTCATTCAATCATCCTTACTGATTGTGTAGTATGTCAGGTACTATTTTAGGCACAGGAACTTACATTCTAGAGGAAACAAATGACCAAAAAGTAAGTTAAAATGGAGTAAGAAGTGACCTGAAAAAAATGTGCTAGGTCATGTGATCAAGAGTCACTTGGAGAAGGTATTTTGGCTAGTCAGGGATAACTTCTCTCAGGAGGAGCTGAGACAGACAAAAATTGATACCTATCTCACTAGATCTTGGGATGAGAGAGAGTCTAAGGAATGTCACATAATCTTTGCCCAAGTTCATAATTAAGTGAAGGACAGATATAGGAGTCCAGTAGATGGAGATAAAATATCAGCTTTATTGAAAGACTAAATTTGTAATGGAGAATAACGTTTTTGGTTTGTAGCTAAATAAGCCAAAACATCTCTGAATTCAACTTAATCCCCAAAACTGTAGACTTCCCCAAACAGGGACAAAGTCTCTTCTCCTAAATTTACCTCATAACCTCTGGTAGATGAGATATGCTTTCTACAAGTAGAATATCCCTTCCACGCCCCTTGAAAAGGACAGCTTACATCCCAAAGTCTAATTCCTTCTCCACAATTCACCAACCACATGTTGCTTCTCCTCCTCTGTGAAAGAATGTGAGAAGTGGCAAAGAGAGGCCTGGAAGGCTTTTCCAATGGAAGGTCCTTCCACTTAGAAGGAGGCATTAGGATCTGGGAATCTGGATGTTGCCAGAGTCAAGATAGTGAAAATTAAATAAAATAATGTATGTAAGAAACATAACTCAGTACTTGGCACATAGTAAGCTCTTAAAACATTGTAATTATTAATATTCCCATAATCTTGTCCATTCTTACGTTTATTCCAACTCTACTGTTTAACAGCTATATGGTAAGTTGATTCATTTTTCAATGTCTTGGTTTCTTAACTGAAAATGGGAATAATGTCCTTACCAATCTCATAGGTGTTGGGAATGGTAAATGAATTAATGCTTATAAACTGCTAAGAACAGTGTCTAGAATTCAAGTAATACTAGCAGTTTCATTATTATTACTGATAATACATGCAGAAGCAGAATTCTACTTTTTTTTTCAGGTAATTTTCTTAGAATCAGTAGACAGAGCAGGATTGTCAAGATGAGAAAAGAAGGCTTTCTTTTAGCTCAGTGGAAGTGGTCTCACCAAAATCCCCAGGTTTCTCTTTACCAGAACAGTTATACTCAAGGATTTACCTTTCCCTGAGGCAAGAGTGTGTTATGAGGGATGAGAGAGCTGAGGAAGAGAAGTGGACTGGCCTTGAGAGTTTCACTGATAGAAGAATTGCCTTGATGGATTTAGTGTCTTTTGTTCAGCGTCTTGTAGTGGTCTTAGAATGGATTTTAGGTCTCTGTAATCATGTATGACCTAGGGCTAATCTAATTTCCTGAGTCACTCGGGCTTGAAAATCATTTGTTAAGTTTTTTCTTATCCCTGTCTAGGTCGAGTTCATAAGAGAGTTGATTTCCAAGTAATTATTGTCATGTGCCATGGTCATTCCTTTTGTCAATTCATTATACAAAATACCAAATCACCATTATGTTATTAGATTTTGTCCTTTATTCTAACATATTTCAGTCAGTTACTCAAATGTAAATATTTGAGCAAGTCTGATTCCCATCCAAAAGAACTGTGCTGTAAGCCATTTGGATATGAAAGGAACTGTTCATTAGCATCATTAAACAGATGATAGTGTTAAGGGCTTATGAGAATCCTAGTATTTCACATACCTGATCTGAACAAGTATTGGGCACGAATAACTATTTATTGTTAAGAAAGGACATAAAAATTATAACAGGTTATTAGAGGCATATTAATGAAACATTTTGACTCTTTTGGTTCCTCCTTTAAGCTACAATTTCTTGAGGTTGTTTAAAGAGATTATATTCTATTTAATATCTTATAAAATATTTAAAAACAAATTTTTATTAAATAGGCCCAGAAATTGCTCAAAGCAAATAATTTTTGGTAGGTAAAATTTTGATATTTGTAGCTGTTCAAGTAAGTTTATAGAGTCATGAAAAAGTTGTAAAATCTCTTAAGCACCAGTGTCTACAGGGCGGCAAAACAGAGGTCAACCTGAATTAAACTGCATAATCATGGAGAATCAAAGGATTCTTGGAATTTTGTACATGAATCAGGTCCTTGATAACTTAGAAGAAAATCACAATAGACTTCTTATCAGTAAAGCAACAGTATGATGACTCTGGTCCACTTAAAACTGGACTTTCTAAGACTTGGTTAAAAATAAACAGCATTTGGAGCAAGCTAAGAAAAAACTGAATGACTTGGACCTCAATCATGTTTTTGATTAGCTTAAGCTATTTAAAATCACCTTATAATTGCATAGTAGTAATCACACTTTTAAATTCTTTTATGCCTTATTCTTTCTAAAATATTTTTCTTTTGATGTGTATGGTTCAACATAATTATCCTGTTTTTCTGATGAGAAAACTGAGCCCCAGAGACATTAAATAACTTGACTAATGTTCCCCTATTAGTACGGGGAGAGCCAGATTCCTAGGCCCATACCAATTCCCTTGAACACTGACTTAGATAATTCTATTTAACACTCGAGACTCACTATAAAACCTGACATTTCAGGAGTTAAAAACTGCTCTCTTATTTTGATTTTTCCACAATCCTGCCATCTGTTTGCCTAATTCTGCATACTCAAAGATGAATACTAAGGGGAGTTATCTCTTGGCATATGCTTTAGATGTCAGAAACTCCCTAGTTTTATTTCTCTCCTTTTCTAGGACATGCACTACCATTACCCCTTTAATTAATTTATTTAAACAATGATCCTAGCTAGAATTTGCAAAGGAATTTGACTTTTCCTAAACTCTCTTGCCCCTTTGGAGTTTGGACACTTACAGAATTCTTCTAATTTATTTGGCCTTTAGTATGCCAAACAACAGAGAAAAATAACGCTGCACAGTAGAAGTGTCTGGATGTCTGTCCCTGAAGATTTTTATTTACCATTGAGAATAAAGCCAGGAGTTTTAATGATTAAAACAAGGTATTTTATTCTTGCTGTGCTTTCTCTTCTTTTCATGTTATAACAGATTTTAAGCATATGATAAGGTTCTTTTTTAAAGTAAAGTGAGCATTTCTCCTTTTGTTTATTTTAGAAAAATCATCTAAATGGAGTTTATTCTACTTTATTGCCAGCAGAGAATATAAACTCCTTAAAGGCGTGCAGTATTTTCCTCATCATTTCTTAGTCTGTATTTGGAAATGGTTACTAGATGGGTTAAGGAGCTCTTTTGAACTCTAAGAACTCTCAAAATCTTCAGTACCTCCTACTGGTCCCAATATGAAAAAGTGTCTTTATATGTGTGACCCTCTTGATATTTCATCCCCTAGCAAATCTCTGCTTTAATATCTCAAGTTTTCCAAAGAGCCCTCTATTTTCCAGAAATTCTTTTATGCTGTTGTTTACTGTTACAATACGGCCTAATTTGTTCATGACTTCCTGCATCCACTCTTGGATAATCCCTCCCATACTGACTCTGAGCTTGGCCAGAATGTTGGCTAACTTGCTTTGGCCAATGGGATGTTAGCAAATGTGACACAACAAAGTCTTGGGAAGGGCTTATGTATTGGGGTTTACTCTCTCCTGTTGCTCTTTGGAACCCCCATACCAGTACTGAAAGAAGCCTGGTTAAGCCTACTGGAGGATGAGAATGTGGAGCAGATATAAACTATTCCAGCTGAGGCCCCTCTAGACCAACCAGACCATCAGCCACCAGACATGTGAGTGAGGTCATCCTGGATTATCCAGCTTCTTCAAAATCATGACAAAATAGTAAATGTTTATTGTTTTCGGCTACTGAGTTGCAACATGGTTTGTTACACACACAAAAATGCCAACTGATATAAGCTCTTAGCCTCTAAATTTTTCATATAGTTCTTCTCTGGCTTCCACAGTTTTTTCCCATTAACACTCTTCTCTCCCTCATCATCTCCTATCATTTATTTCTTTTACCCAATCAAAAATTAGGAAATATTTCAAAGATTATAAAAATAAAAACTGAGGTCCCTATTTTCAGAAAGTCCAATAAAATTCTCTTCCACATTATTTCCACAAGTAACAATATCAATGGTACATACCCACTTACAGTATTTCTTGCAAAACATGATCACTCAGTAGCCTGTATATTGAAGTTGTGTTGCTCTTAGGTTTCTTTAAACAAATATAATTTTCCACCAAATAGAAGAGAAACATAGAATAAGGCAGGGAAACTGCATAGTTTCATAAGAGAAGATGGTTCATATCCTGTTACCCTGGCAACAGGCACTGGGAAGGCCAGGGCTCCCCACACATCCTGTTGCCCTGACAACAGGTCAGGCAGGGCATGGGAAGGCCCAGTTTTCACTCTTCTAGGCCTTTTCTTTTCAACCACAAAGAAAAAGGAGAAAGGGATTTTGCATCTTGTTCCTCCCCACCTACATATATCTTCTATGATCTGAATCACTCCAGTATAAGATTATCTTTCCAGATGTAGGAGAAGGTAAGAAAATAGTGACCTCAATTTTTACATTCATAAGCTCTGAAACATTTGCTAATTTTTGATTGGGTCAAAGGAGTAAATGATAGGAAAAAAAGTAGAGGGAGGGAATCAAAGTAGTAGAGAGAATAAATTGTGGAAACCAGATCAGTAGTATACAAATAATGTAGCAGTAAAGGCTTTAAATTCTATAAAACAGAAGTCTTCAACTTCTGTAAACCAGATTCTTTTTTTAAAAAATTTTTTTGTAAACCAGATTCTTATTGGTGAAGAGAAAAGTGGCAAAATCTTCTCTCAGAAAACAGGAAAAGGGATTTGTGGAGAAAAGATTTCGAATTTAAATTGAGCAAAAAAGGAACTGTAGGCTGGTGAAGAGGAAGTATCTTTGGGAGACTATAACCAAGTTAAAATTGAATTTCTAGAAGACCAGGTGGGAAAGTTGGAGCCTAATCAGAATATCACTAGAATCCATGGAAAAACACTCAACACTGTATGAGACTAGATAAGATGACCCTTCTAGGTACTCTAATTGCACTTCATGTATTATTATTGTCCATTTAATTTTCTGCCTTCTAGGTAACCTTCTTACTTCCCTAGAGGTAACAAGAGGGGACAGGTAGCATCCATTTGCCATTTGTTTAGTATTGTATCCTCAGTGCCTAGAATAGTACACTGCATAAAGTAAGAACTTAAAACTGCCTCACTATAAAACCAGTAATTAGGCAATGTGTAACAACTTTACATTTGAGTGGTACAGCTAGTAAAGCTATATAATTCATCAGCAACATTAATTCAGGTTGGAAGGTCAAGAAGGTTTTATGGACCAGTAGAGATTATTGGGGATGTGACTATATGACAGACAAAACAAAAAACAAAAGATAAGCCTTGTAATGGACCTTAGAATCTTGGAGGATGGTTGTGAGGGATAAAATAATGCAGTCAAAGTGCCCAAACCCTGTGTCTGGCACAAAATAAGTATCTGCAATTGTAAATTAGTTTTGTGGCACAACTATGTGTAAGACAGTGTGTTTGTTTTTGCCCATTCCTCTGCCAAATATAGACTGAGATAAAAGTTGACCCTAATAACTGTCTGATGGGTAGAGGCAGAGGAGATTCAACATTGAGTGAGCTTCCCACTCCAAAATTCTAATTTCTTAAGTTCTTTACCAATCGTATCCTAGGAAAACTCAAATTTCTGTTTCATTATATAGTTGAATAGTTGGGATTATCTTGAGAACATCTTTCAGTGATTAGTGAGTATTCTGTGTTCACATGACCCTGTGGCCCAGGACTCTTGGTGAGTGAAGATCCCTGTGTATCCTGTGAGAGTTAGTTGCCTGCTGAAGCTTCCAAACTGTAATGAGTCAGACAAGTGGAGATAAGCTGACCAAACTTGTAGGAGATCAGGTTAAATACTTTATATTAGCTTCTGGGCTGTAGGTACTTGTCTGCTACTGAGTTGAAGAAGACTAACTAATCCTTTCTTTGTATAGTTCCTCAAAGAGAAACTTTGCAAGGTAGTCTTGAAATGTCACAATGTGATTGAGCAATTTTAACAGTTTTTGAGGTTTATTTTTACCAGACATTCAAGTCCAAGGTGTGTGACAAGGCTTGAACTAAAGTCATAATTTTCAAGCTGTCATATAATATTTGTGTTCTCTGACTTCATCCTTCATTTGAATCATATTTCAATTCAGAATAAATATTTGCAAAAATTGTATCAAAATGTGTATCAAAAGATGCCTCTAAGAGCGAACCTGTCTACCATTAATGGAGTCATGAATTAAGGAGAGATCACGTATACTTCATGACTGAGAATATTCCAAAATGGAATTCACAGCCAAACTATTAATATACAGTTTAAGGGATTAAACTATACCTGGCATTAGTCCCCAAATGACTTTATTATATATACTTTCCCTCTGTTTTACATAAGGCATTATAACAAATTTTCTGATTCATTACCAAAATTGTTTTAGTTTTCGAAATAAAAAATGATCAAATACAATGCTAAAAATTATTTTGTTTACCATTATTCTGATATTTCTTTGATTTATATCTATAATAAATTAGCATAACGTCCATGTTCTGTTGTTAGGCAAGTTGGTTGATCCACTGATAGCTGTAGCACATGGAGAATAAGAAATAACATGGAATCACTTTAGAGCATTTTGGAATTAGAAACATGTTGCCAAGTAACCTTTGTTCCCTAGAAGGAGGAAATGTTTAAGTTCAGAAATAAGGAATTAAGAAAATCCTCTCCCTGATAAACTCAAATTGTTTTTTTAAGTGTATGTCTTATGTGTATAAAAGTAAACACTAATTTACACAGTGTGAGTCAAACTACGGTAATCTTAGTCATTGATTAGAACTATATTAAGAATGAGAGTCGTTAAGAAATAAAGTTGTAGCTTAAATTCGTCAGGACTGTACTGACACTTGTAAAAATATTGAGATGCTTTGGAAAGTAGGACTAGCATTGTTTCATTAACCCAATTCAGCTGACTTGCTAATACAATTTAATTTATTTATTCATTCAATGACTATTCATCATGGGGCACACAGAGAGTTCCAGCATCATTCTAGGCACCAGGGATACAATGATAAACAATACAGTCATGACCTCTATCTTCATGGAATTACATTTTGATAGTGAGGATGGATGATAGACAAGCAAACAAAAAATGTGCAATGTAATTTGAATAAAAGCAAATAGAATAAGATGGCAATGTGTTTGGGAGGTTCAGATGTGGCTATTCAGAAGAGTGGTCAGGGAAGGGCTTCCATGACAGCGACTCATGAAGAGGACCTTAATGAAGTGAGGAGTTAGCTATGCCAAGACCTGAAGTAATGGCATCCCAGACAGAGGGAACCAAGGGCACAGCCCCCAAGGCAGGATGCATGGGGCATGTTTGAGGAAAAACAACAAGACCAGGAGGCCTGGATCACAGCAGGTGAGGGAAAGAGTGAAAGAATTGTGTGTGGAGAGAAAGGCAGAAGCCAGATCATCTAAGACCCAACAGGTCATGATAAGAAATTAGGATTTTATTCTGAGCCTGGTAGAGAGCTCTTGGAGCTTTGAAGAAGTGAAGTGGAGTGTTAAGACTTAGGTTTTAAGAGGAATTCTCTGGTCATTTTGTGGTAACTAACACTGAGGAGGGGGAAGGCAGGGAAGAACAAGATTGGAAATAGAAGGATATGTTAAGAGGTTATGGCAGTTGTCCAGTTGGAGAATTGGTAGCTTTGGTGACACTGGTACTTATGGAATTGGTAAGAAGTATTCAGATTTAGGACATATTTAAAATTCAAACTGGTAGGACTCATGATGAATTGGATGTGGGAGTGTAAGGTTTGAAAAGAATGAGATATAACACCTTATTTTGTGCGTGTGTGTATGTGTGATCCTGAACAACTGGTTCTGTGGTCCCTTGTCTGAAATCCTTGGGCATGTGACCTGAATTCATAACTTTTCAGATTTTAAAAATATAGTAAGGTGCCTATTCCAAAAATTACTAAATATTCACAGTGGGATCTAGGGTACCTCCCAATGACTATTTCTGCAACAAAACATGTAAATATTCACTTAATAAAGACAAAAACGGTCTGTATTCAGTTCAGGTTTTGGTGCCAAATGAGTTTAGGTCAGATCAGATTTTACTGCCAAATGAAAATGTCTGGCTTTTAGAGCCGTAGGATTTTCATAGCTGTGGATAAGGGATTATTAACCTGTTCCCTTTCCTGAAATGGGGATGTTGGTGGTGAAAACAAAAAGCTCTTTTGGATCCATGAATTTTGAGATGCCTATTAGGCACTCAAGTGGTCTTACAAATAAATGAACAGCTGGACAAATGAGAAGTCAAGGCTGAAAATATAAATTTGGGAGTCATCAATATATGGATATATTTAAAGGTGCTAAATGAGATCATCTAGGGAGTTAAAATTGGTATAAATGAGAAGAGAATCAAGGGTTGAGCCCTCAGCCACCCCAATATTTAAAGGTTGGGAGAGAAGACAGTAAAGGAGACTGAGAAGTAGCCATTACGCCATGGCATCTTGGAAGCCAAGGGAAGACTATTTTTAAGAAAGTCAGTGTCAAATGTCAAATGTAGCTGAGAGGTCATGTAACATGAACTGTGCCTTGACTATTGGTTTTTGCATTGTAGAGGTCTTTGGCAATCTTGGCAAAACACTCTCAGTGAAGTGGTGGGACAAAATCCTAACAGGACTGGGTAGAAGAGAAGACGAGGTGGAGAAGTGGGGGCAACATGAACAGTTAACTCTAAAGAATTTTCTATAAAGGCGATCATAGAGGTAGGGTGATAGCTGGGGTGGGGGTTAAGGGTAAAAGAGTTTATGAAATGTAGAAGATATTATTAGAGGATTATGATGGGAATTATGATAGAAATGATTTTGTAGAGAGTGAGAAATCAATGGAGAGAGAGATCTCCAGCCCCTTGAGTAGGTGAGAGGTAAGGATTGCTTAAGTGCAGAGATTGGATCTAGGAGCAAGCATGGCTCATCCATGGCAGCAGGAGGGAAGGCAATGTTTGGGAACATTTGCAAGTAGGTAGGTGTAAACATGGTGATGGTCCTCTCTGCTTACTTTATTTCCTCAGTGAAATGAAATAAGAGGCTATTTGCAGAGACTGAGAAGGGGAGAGAGGGAGTGGAGATCTGAGGAGAACATATGAAACAATCACCTCAGAAAGCAGCGTGACTTAGGTGGAATTGACAGGCAGTGCTGAGCATCCACTTCAATGGTATATTTAAAGTGAGATCAGTCTGCATCCCTGTGTCCTTTTTTTCCCTGCTACATTCAGTTTAGCTGCTTCCATGCAGGGTCAGAACAGATGCAGAACTGGGTTTACAGAGTTCTTATTTTGTCAGAAAATGTAAATGCAGTGGATGAAGAAGGGGAAGCTGGTGTTGAGGGCCTTTTCAAGCTTAAAGGTAAGGGGAGAGATGAGGGCATGGGGAGAATGCTGGCCAGTAAAAAAGTGGATAAGGTCAGAAGATTGGATGTAGAGAAAGGGATGATGAATTTCTGGAATGAGATGCTAGGATCAGTGAACTTTTTCTTTTCTCAAAGACACAAATTTATATAATAAACATATTATGTGTAGACAAGCCTATACAAGAAATACAATTTATGAAATGAATCTATGGTAGGTAATTTTATTTCCCCCCTTTTTACAGAAGTCTGCTGTGAGTTCCTTTACATTTTGTTACTAGGCTTTCTCTTCAAAACAGAAGAGGCTGTTAGGAGTGTGGCCATTCCTGCAAAGAAAACAAAGCTGGCAGATCTAATTTTAGGTTGCTTTTCCTTGACAACAGCCTTTTAAATATTGCTTATGCAACAATAAAAATTGGCTCCACAAATTAATGAGACTGCATTTGGTCAAGGAAGTTCAATTCCCTTTTACACTTGAACTTTTCACAGTGTCATGAGAACACATAACAGGGCTTTCTCTTCAGCTTGCTTCAGTGACTGAAGTTTTACTGTTTATGGTGTTCTTGGTGATGGATGACAAATTTCAATATATGTGTCAGTAAAACAGGCCAAGCATGCAATGAAGGACTGCTGTGAAATATGGTTTTAACCACAAGAATATGGAGATTGTTTCACTACATAAGGGTTGTTGTTCCTCTTTACATTAATGGTAGCTTAGGTGGCCTAAATAATTCAGACTTTAAGTTCCGCCTTGAGAGCCAAATCATGTTGTGAGTCTGTATATGCTAAGTGAGCAACTACTTGTCTCTTTCTTTGATGATTTTATTACCAAGAGTGAAGCTTGCTTGGTTTAAATTTTATAATAAAACCATCACACACACATACACACATATTCACACAAAATAATGATATTTAATTATGTACTTTGGTAAAAATGCAACTTCCATTCAATAACTATACATAATATTGTGCTGACCAGGTGTAAAGTGAATTAAAAGTCATTGTTTCTTTTGATTTTTATTTATTTATTTATTTGTTTATTTATTTATGGCCGTGCTTCATGGCTTGTGGGAGCTTAGTTCCCCAACCAGGGATCGAACCTGGCCCCAGCGTTGCAAGCACCGAGTCCTAACTACTGGACTGCCGGGGAATTCCCTTTTGATTTTTATTACGATGTCATTATATATAGAATTTGGTGGGTCATGGTATTAAAGATTTATAAAACTTCAATATAAAGGTCACTTGTGGATAGATTTTATGTTCACTTTTCCCAGGAAATGGAATCTTCTGGTTTTGTGAAATAAACTAATTTGGGGATACTCATATGTGAGTATTTGAAAATTATTCTTCTGAAGTGGTTGCTGTATTTTCTATTTGGCATTTCAGGGTTGATCTTGTTTGAAGTTTGGTACCAGGTTGCTTACCCTAAAGTAATTCTTATAATTCTTGGATCCCTGGTGGGACGTCCCCATAGGTAATGCTGTGCATTTTATGGTTGGAAAATTGACTTTCCTTCTCAGCTCATAGAGATCTTCCCTCCTGATTTTCCTCCTTTTGAGGACTGGCCTGAATATGATCTGAGACTACATGACTCCTGGTTATTCTGCCATCAAAGCTGTACTTGAGTGTCTAAAAATGCCAGTCATATGCTTTGACTGGGTCTTCAGAGAAATATAAATTTGGCTTCCTTGGTACTTATCCTGTATGTTGTATAACACTTCTACTTTCAAAAATTAATTCTCATTTTTATTAAAGTAATAAAGTAATACCATAAGACAGTGAAAACAGAAGTTTTCTTCCCTACCCCTTGATACTACCCAGGTCTGCTTCCTGAGACATCGACTTTCATCTTTTAATTCTTTCTTCCTATAAATCATCCATGTTTTAAAATAATAATTTTATGTAGTTGTTTCTGGATTTATCTATTTTGAGCATTACCTACCGACTTCGTATAGAAGTGGATGAAAATTTAGCACTCTTAGACCAAGTTCTAACCACTCCCCACTTGACTTATTCTCCCATCATTCTCCTACTGTGGTTCTATTACCATTCCAGTGAATCAATATTTGGTGTTCATAGTTTATGATTGAATTGTCTTTACTTCTGAGCCAAGAAATGAGATATGAATATATTTCCTGTAGACTACAACCCTTTGTTTTTTCTTGGAATTAATAATTATTTCATCTTAGTTGTTAGTTTGTTGGCCTCGATTACTGCATAACTATCACTAATGCTTTCCAATTCATAAAAAGAGGTTATAAGACACTCTTCAATATATTTCCTACATTTCCAAGCATATCATGTGCTTTTTCTGTCCCACTCTTTTTCTTGAAGACATTGTTCTTTGAGCCTTTGTCCCCAGCTCCTTCTGGGGCTTTCCATGCCCAAGGCACAGTTATCCCCTGGGACTTCTCCTTGCCTTCATTCTGGGAAATCCCTTCAACACCCTCATGAGTTGTGTCTTTTTTTCCTGGGTCCCATTCTTTCTTGGTTTACTCTCCTTTAGGGGATGAGCTTCTCTAATAGCTTCCTGCAATAAGACACTTGAGAAATACATGCTTTTAATGTACATTCATATATGAAAATATATTTTTCTATTTTGATACAGCTTGATTGGCTCTGAAATAATAAGTTAAAATAATTTTTTTCTCAGAATTTTGAAAGTATGGCTTCATTGTATCTTAACTTTTATTGCTGCTACCAAGAAGTTTGATGTCATTTAGCCCTGATCGTTTTATGTGATATTCTCCCCAACCCCCATGAGCCAGGAATTTCTCCATATTCCTTTTTCTTCAGAAATTTCATGATAATAACGTGAGATTTTTATAATGGGAAATTGCTTGGTCCTTTCAATCTAGAAATGCATGCCTTTCAGTTTGGGGAAAATTTCTCCATTTTTTGATTTGATAAATTTCTTCTTTCCATTTCCTTCATTTAATCTTTTAGGGATTCATATGTTTCTCCTTCTGCATTAAGCCTCAAATTTTCTATTTTCTCGCCTCTTGTCCTTTTTTGCCCTTTTATTTTTATTTATTTTTTGTTTATTGAGGTAACTGACTTATAACAAGTTTCACATGACATTATATTTCAAATTCTGTTTACATTACAGCGTGCTCATTTTTACCCTTTTTAAAAAACTAAAAAATTTGGTGCTTATCTTTAAACACCTCCAGCACTTTCCAAGACCTGATCTCATTCTTATTTTGATTGATTTCTATTTATAGCATTCCATTCTTTTCTTTAACACATTTAATAACACTTTTTATGGCTCTGAAATTCATTTTTGTTGATTAACATTTTCCTTGCTCTACTTGAATAGATTCTACTGAGTTGCTGTTTTCTGTGAGTTTTTTTCAGTTTGTCTTTCATGTTAAAGACTCTCCTTAAAGGTATGGTGATTCTTGGCTGTCTGCTCACTTGTAAAAGAGAGACACTGAAAAGCTGATTGATGCTTAGTGTGAATGGATAGGGTTTGTTGATGTGTGGGCTTCATAATGGGGTAGGAAGTACTTAGCTACTTAGGTGATTACAAAATGCCATTATCCACTGGTCTTTTCTTTGGATCTACTTATTTTCTGTACTGGAAGATAATCTAACCACCAGTCTAGGATGTTAAAACCTTGTTGTCCCCATTCTAGAACTGAGTGAGGAAAAGAGTTGGGGTCATACAATTCATTATATAGTTTTTACTTAGTTTCCTTTTTTGCAGTATAGCAGCTCACCTCTCTCATCTCTGTGACTTAATTTCACCAGAAGATAAACATCTAACTAGATAAACATCTAACTAGATAAACATCATATTAGATAAGCATCTAATCTTCCATAGTGTTGTGGGAGCAGTAGTTGCCACATACTGAGGAGGAAAATGAAAGTCTATCTTTTCTATATATAGGCTTTCAAACAAAACCCTAATTCTCTGACTTCTGCAAGTTGGTTCCTTCAATTCCTGCATCTTTTCAGGGTTGTTAGGGTGAAACATTTGTTTCTAACTGCTGTTCTTTGCTAAGATTTTCGCTCTTCCATCCACTTTCCAAATTTCTAAAAAAAAAAAAAAAAAAAGAGTTGATTCTCTTGTGTCTTGTTCATTTTTTTCCCATTTATTTTGTCATTCTGGGAGATTTACAACATTTTTATGTCTTTCTGTCGTGTTAGTGGAGTTTTAAGAGTTAGCAATGATAAATGCATGTTCAATTAGCATGTTTAAAAAGAGATGTACTCAAGTTTCTCAATACTTTGAAAATTAATTCAGATTTTCTTTTTCACTTTAATTCTCTTGAAAACCTGTGAGGTAAGACCATGGACTAACTCCTTTTATTATATAAGGAAACAAAAAGAGGTGCTCTTCTTAAAGTAGTAATTATATTACAAAGGGTTCAGTGTAGGAAACAGAAACCATGCTGGTATTTGAAACAGAAGGGGATCCAATACAGGAATTAGATGTTTACAAAATCATAGGAATGTTTGCAGGAGCTGGAAGTCAGGGGCCACCACAGGACTGGCAAATTGAAACCTTATCACCTTGACTGTGATTCACAGGAAGGAAGATACTACAGCTGGGCTGCGGTAACTAGTGCTACCACCCCACTGCCTCTAGACACCTTTGGAGCCAGTGGCTGGTTATGGAAGATGGAATCCAGCCAATAGAACTGTCTCATGGTCTTGTTTGTCAGCCAAAAAACAGTAGGAGAAAGGTGGCTTCTCCTAACCTTGCCTTCCAAATGCTTTGAGATCACTTTTAATTGGTACTACCTAATGCATGTCTAGAAACTTAGGTAAAATGGCCTGGGAATGTAAATTTTAGCTTTAAAATCTCTCCAAATAAAATGAGTCAATGTAATGTATCTACTACAGTAATACAGCTGGTTTGCTACAGAGCTACAACTGGGTCCCAGTTTTTGTGACTTCCAGCATTTTTCTTTCTATTGCTTCCTTCCATTTAAAAAAACACAATAGAAAAGAATATAATAAAATATAAATATTTAATTATAAAAGAATAAAAATCACATTAAATTTGTTGCCCAAATGAAATGAGTAAAAATACAGTAAGTGTAATTGGCATGTTTTTATTTGCAGGCTTTTGAACCCAGCAGCATTTGGTAATACTGAAATGCAAGATAATATTTTGATTTTCATTGCATAGAACAGATGGACCTATATTACATGCTGAACATTATACTAGGCCACTTGAGGGATATAGAAATAAAAGGCTTAGTCTTTCCTCTAACTGGATAGATAAAACTAACTTGTATTAGTTGGTAGTACATGATAAAATATGGAAGATAAATATTTTCTTTGTAGGTGAGAAAAAGACTCGTATCTGTTGTATGTCGGGAACTATATATATATTTTTTTCCGGTACGCGGGCCTCTCACTGTTGTGGCCAGTCCTGTTGCGGAGCACAGGCTCCGGACGCGCAGGCTCACCAGCCATGGCTCACGGGCCCAGCTGCTCCACGGCATGTGGGATCTTCCCGGACCGGGGCACGAACCCGTGTCCCCTGCATCGGCAGGTGGACTCTCAACCACTGTGCCACCAGGGAATCCCGGGAACTATATTTTTTTATCTCATTAAATCTTCATACAAACTGTGTAAGTTAAAATTGCCATTCATTTTTAGAGAGCAGTAAATTGCCACTCAAGAAGGTTAGAGAACTCACCAAATTATGCTGACATTGGACTATGGAGAAAGATTTAAATATTATACTCTTTTTTTTATGTCAGGCTCCCTCTTGAGGAGATTTGAGATGAACCTGGATGAAATAATTGGATATGGATGGAGAGAGGTGTAGGTCATAATTGAGTCAAATCCCATAAGAGGCCATAATTGAGGAAGGTGGGTTGCATGGCGACTGTGGCAACTCAGAGGATACTTGTTGCCTCTTGAGTCAGCAGCCTCTTAGTTCAGCTTCTTTTTATTTGTTGTATCACCACACAGTGGTCGCTTCTGATTTTCAGAGAAAAGTCAAAATCCATATTTTTAATGTATAGTCTTATTATTTTTAAATGCTAGGAAATAAATCAAAGCTTTGAGAATATCTGATTGGGTCAACACTGTCAAGACCAAGTAACACCCAGGGTAGGTAACAGAAGGTTAAAATGGAATCTTTCCATTTAGCTTTGGCTGAGGCACTGAAGGCCAAGGACAATGCAAAAGGTACCAACCAAATTCATGTACTACATGCTGGACCACCCATACAGGAAAACTAAGTAAGTGAAAAATAGAATCTTTGGCATTAAAGACAGCCCTCCTCCTGTCTATATTGATGGGATATTGAAAGAGAGGATTTTAGGACTTGGAAGGAGAGCTGTCTGTGTGCTGATAATCCTCATCACCTCTAAGAAAAAGTCCAAGAGTGAGAGACTGTGGATGGGGCTACCTTTGTCAGCAAGGAGAAAGAGAGTCCACTGGGCTTGCCATCAACATCAGGGCAAGGAGGCATGCATCTTCCTATATGCCAAGTGGACTCTTAGAAGGAAGCCCATCTTGGTCAGTTCAAAGGAGATCCTACTGAAGGTGATTGCATGGAATCAACTCTAACAGGGAAAGCCTCTGCAGAGTGAACCAGTGGAGTTAGGGATAAAGGAGGGAGTCCTTAGCGGTCAGATAGAGGACAAAGCATCACTTGTCCTAGGAACTGCAGTCAGAGGATCACAGAGGGAAAATTTCCAAAAATCCTGTGTGTGGGGGGATCCCACCAGAGAAAAAGTCAGCATCTGGAAGGAACCAACATAGGAGAGCAGTTGTACCTGCTGTATAAAACTGTGCCATTCCTCCTAATTCCCTTTCTCCTCTGGCCTAGTAACTTAGAGAGCTGAGGAGGAAGGAAACTGTAACCTGAAGCAAGTCTGAGCTTGAGGGCCGGAAGGTGAGGCTGGAAAATGCTTCACTTGAAAAAAAACATGTAGTTCTGATTATTACACTGTATGTTGGACATTTTGACTTCTGAAGTGAAACTCATCTTGTAACTGAAAGGGAACAAAATCTGTGGGAACTGGACTTCATTTGGTAGTGGAAACAAAGAAATTCAGAGGGTGGGTGTGAAGGGACAATGGGAGAAAAGAATAAAAGCTTCGTTACTGACTCTAGCATGTTTCTTCAACATATGTCTGCAAGACACGTGTCTGCAAGCCAAAACTGTGTGTCTCCATTTGCAATCTCTGAGATAGAGAAAGACAGTTGGGTTGGGGATGGGGAGCAAGCATGGGGTGGAAAATGTATAATCAATAACATTAAGTAATAAAAGATTGTAAAGCTTTCTGTATAAATAGTCAGCATTCTGTTTTGTCTTTTTTCTTTCATTGTAGACTCCACATGACCTTGTAAGGTCCTTACTTCACATTTAGATGAATGAACAAAATTGACAGTGCTACTGCTTTTAGACATGTTGATGGTAAATGTTTACTTTGCTTAGGAGATAGCCCAATAAAGATCATTCAGCTTTCTTCAAATGATAATACA
Organism: Physeter macrocephalus; assembly: GCF_002837175.3. Taxonomy (NCBI): domain Eukaryota; kingdom Metazoa; phylum Chordata; class Mammalia; order Artiodactyla; family Physeteridae; genus Physeter; species Physeter macrocephalus. The sequence goes on along the minus strand of NC_041215.1, from coordinate 87,516,654 downwards.
TTACTCACTGAAGACTCAGTAAATGATTTCATGTGCTCCTCTGGAGCCCACTGCAATTGATTTTTTAAGATGTTCATTTCTCAAAGTTTTAACAAATTCACCAAATCAGAGCATTCTCTGATTACATAACTCCTGAAGTGCCATCATCTGGAATTTGTTCAAATACTGGTTTAAAATGCATTGCAAAAGATAGTCTGGAAAGACCTCTTGCTGATTGCCAATTGTTAAGGGGGAATTTGTGCTATGTAGAGCAAGGAATGCTTTGGCTAATGGTTAATATTTTTGTTCTCTTTGAGTTCCTGTTTTGTTCTCTTTGAGTTCCTGTTTTGTTTTGGGCTGTGTAGCTTCTGCAATGATTAGGATGAGGTTAGCACAGAGTAGATGTTTTACCCAATAAAGAAAGTATGGTTGAAAAACCTGCCGGTCCCTTGTCCATTTGCTGTCACACAATAGAACACGTGGGCATTGCACTGTCTGACACTCATTCTGAGCCTGGAAATTGTGTTTCCCCACACAATTAAGTATGTGACTAACAAAGGCAGCACTAATGACTTTTTGGCATGTGGATATCTCTTGTCACAGAATCTCTTTGAGAATCAGGCTTTATTTAAAAACATGTTTCACTGGATCAAAAATAAAATTCATTTAGCATTGTTTTAAAGTGTAACAATAAACAACAGTTCATGGTTCACAAAAGCAAATGATAGGAAAATTGCTTCTCTCCTAAGTGAAACTAATTCACAAGATGAATATTTTTCTTTTGATCCATGGTCCATTTTTTTTTTTTTTTTTTTTTTTTTGTGGTACGCGGGCCTCTCACTGTTGTGGTCTCTCTCGTTGCGGAGCACAAGCTCCGGACACACAGGCTCAGCGGCTATGGCTCACGGGCCCAGCCGCTCCGCGGCATATGGGATCTTCCCAGACTGGGGCACGAACCCATGTCCCCTGCATCGGCAGGCGGATTCTCAACCACTGTGCCACCAGGGAAACCCCATGGTCCATTTTAAGATTGTATAGGCAAAGGTTCTAATGTAGGTGATGACTTTATAACCCTAAAACATTTACATCAATAGGTCAGACAGTTAAACTCAGTTCCAAGAAGTTTGATAGAATCTTGCTATTAGAAATTTTATGCGAGGTTTAGAATTGAAATTCAAAAAATATACACAGATCTTCATTTATCCATTCATCATCCATCCATTTATTTATTCACTAAGTCACTAGCTCACTTATCCACTCATTCAGTAAAATGTACTGATCTTCTACCAGGTGGAAAGCCTGCTTTTTAGATGAATAAAAAGAATAATTGTAAACCTTAGGAAGTGGGACACTTAAAAGCTAATAAAAGAATTTGACATTGGCAAAAATAATCAGATGTAGATATATTTATATATTTGTAATGTATGTTACATATTAATATATGTAAGCACATAAATATTTATATATGTATATATACACACAATGTGGTATGCATACAACTTGGTGTCTGACTTGTTTTTGTTACATTTTATTCATTGCTGCTTCATTTTCTTTATATGTTTTAATTGGTAACATGGTGTTTACCTTACTGTTTCTCTGTTGCTAGACAACTGTGTTGTTTCTAATTTAGCACTGTTGTATAGATAACACTAGGAAACACCTTTCCTATAGTTTATATATTTTTTAGGACACATTTCCAGAAGTAGGTATGCTGGGTGAAATCTAAATTTCAAGTGACCAACTTTCAATCATCTCCTCTTATTTTAAGCCCACTCCTCCCAGCACCTCAAATCCAGGAGTTTTTTCACCCTACTGGGACCTCCAATTCATTATCCCTTTACACTGTCTTCCCTTTGCTCCCCTCACATGCTCATGTTTCCCCGACAAGCTTTAGATGAATGAGTCCATTCTCATATCACTTGCTTGCTTGCTCATTAACTCCCTTGTTCCCCTTGGGATACACTTCCAGAAAAATCCTACTTCTTGTTAATTACACTTTCTGATCATTCATGCCTGCATTAACGTAGGTGAGTCTGGCTGGAGAAAAACACACCACTATGCTAACTGCTTTTACTTTAAATGCATGACGAGGAACCTCAAGTATACCTTAATTATCCACAAATATACTGTGTTCCCTGTAACCAGGAATGACTGTTCTAGGCCTTCTCCTGTCTCCTCGCACCTCAGATGCTTCCTTTCTCCTTGCTTCCTACTTCACTGAGGAAATGTATTACTACCAAGAGCCCTCCCTGATCATGTCAACAACCCCATGTGTCTCTCCTCACCCATACTTTGCCTGCCCTTCTGTTACAATGAATGAACTGTCAGTGCTCCTCTTCAAGGCCACCCCCCTACTTGTGTTCTAAAGTGTAATTGTCGCTCAATAACAACATTCCTATAATTACACCTGCTTTAGATTGCCTTTCCCCCCTTTCTACTGTATAATTATATCAGCATAAAAGTATATTGTAGTAATTCCAAGTCAAAAAAATAAAAACACTTTTAACTATGTCACCTTCCATCTAAGTCAAATTTCCCCTTTATAGTAAAACTTTTCAAAAGAGTAGTCTGCTCGTACTGTTTCTACCTGTTCTTCTATTTGTTCTTGAATCCACCCTAATAATTTTTTATATTTCCCTTTTCCAATGCAACCACTTTTTTTTTTTTTTTTTTTTTCCGGTACACGGGCCTCTCACTGCCATGGCCTCTCCCGTTGCGGAGCGCAGACTCCGGACGCGCAGGCTCAGCAGCCATGGCTCACGGGCCCAGCCGCTCCA
>NC_041215.1:87511617-87513704 GCF_002837175.3 Physeter macrocephalus | reverse complement strand
GGCACGAACCCGTGTCCCCTGCATCGGCAGGTGGACTCTCAACCACTGCGCCACCAGGGAAGCCCAAATGCAACCACTTTTGTTAAAAATCATCAACGGCTTTCATATCACCAAATCGACTGTTCACTTCTCAGTCTTCACCTCTCTTGGTTCATTAGCATACATTTCCATTTGGCTTAATGTTCCTTTTTGAAACACTTTCTTTACTGTTCCCAGAATAATCTCTTTTTTAAAAAAATAATAATTTATTTTATTTTATTTTTTTGTTTTAATTGCATTTTTAAAATTGAGGTATAGTTGATATACAATATTATATAAGTTTCAGGTGTATAACACATTGATTTATAGTTTTTAAATGTTATATTCCATTACTGTGAAATATTGGCTATATTCCCTGTGTTGTAATATATACCCTTATAGCTTATTTATTTTATACATAGTAGTTTGTACCTCTTAATCCCCTACTTTTATCTTGCCCTTCCCCCCTCCCCACTGGTAACCACTAGTTTGTCCTCTATAGCTGTGAGTCTGTTTCTTTTTTGTTATATTCACTGGTTTGTTGTATTTTTTAGATTCCATATATAAGTGATATTGTACGGTGCTTGTCTTTCTCTGTCTGACTTATTTCACTTAGCATAATACCTTCCAAGTCCATCTATGTTGTTGCAAATGGCAAAATTCCATTCTTTTTTGTGGCTGACTAGTACTCCATTGTGTGTGTGTGGGTGTGTGTGTGTATATGTATATATATATATATATATATATATATATATATATACACACATACACATATGCCACATCTTCTTGATCCATTCATCTGTTGATGGACACTTAGGTTGCTTCCATGTCTTGGCAATTATAAATATTACTTCTGTGAACATTGGGGGCATGTATTTTTTTTAATTAGTGCTTTCTTTTTTTTTCAGACAAATACCTAGGAATGGAAGTGCTGGGTCATATTGTAGTTCTATTTTTAGTTTTTTGAGAAACTTCCATACTGTTTTCCATAGTGGTTGCACCTATTTACATTCCCAACAAGAGTGCACAAGGATTCCCTTTTCTCCACATCCTTGCCAACATTTGTTATTTGAGATCTTTTTGATGATAGCCATTCTGACAGGTGTGAGGTGATATCTCATTGTGGCTTAATGTGCATTGCTCTGATGATTAGTGGTGTTCCGTATCTTTTCATGTGCTTGTTGGCCATCCATATGTCTTCTTGGGAAAAATGTTTTTTCAGATTTTCTAACCATTTTTAAATCAGGTGTTTTTTTTTTTTTTATGTTGAGTTGTATGAGCTGTTTATGTATTTTGGATATTAAGCCCTTAGAGGTCATATCATTTGCAAATATTTTCTCCCATTCAGTAGGTTGTCTTTTCATTTGTTGATGTTTTCCTTTGCTGTGCAAAAGCTTTTAAGTTTAATTAGGTCCCATTTGTTTATTTTTGCTTTTATTTCCTTTGTTTTAGAAGATAGATCCAAAAAATATTGCTATGATTTATGTCACAGAGTGTTCCACCTATGCTTTCTTCCAGGAGTTTTATAGTTTCTGGTTTTACATTTAGGTCTTTAATCCATTTTGAGTTTATTTTTGTATATAGTGTTAGAGAATGTTCTAAGAAGTCTCTTGCTTCTTTGTCTACTTTGCTGATTATTCCCCTTCTCAGTTTTCTTTGCTAGCTTCTCCTTATTTTCCAACATTGAATTTTGGAGTGTCCCAGAGCTCAATTCTCAGATTTGTTGTTTTCTCTGTCTGTGCTCCTGCCACATTGATAACATCCAGGGTCATAGAATAATATTCCATCAATCTATTGATTAGTGCCAAATTAATATCTCCAGCCTTGACCTCTCCAGACTTCACAATCCACATTCTATTCAACATCTCTTATTGCTCAAATTTAACATTTCCAAAACCAAACTTGATTCCCCACTTTTATCCCTGTGTAAAACTGTCTCTTTCTATAGACTTTCTAATCTAGGTCCATGGTAACTCCATTCTGTCATCTTTTTATTTTTTTTAACATCTTTATTGGAGTATAACTGTTTTACAATAGTGTGTTAGTTTCTCCTTTACAACAAAGTGAAT
>NC_041215.1:87500912-87508910 GCF_002837175.3 Physeter macrocephalus | reverse complement strand
TGATTTCTTTCCTTCTGCTAAATTTGGGGTTTTTTGTTCTTCTTTCTCTAATTGCTTTAGGTGCTACATTCAGATTGTTGAATCATATTATCAAATTGTGTATTACATAATTTCTGTGAGAGTTATTTTCATTGCACACTTATAGGTATTGGATATTATTTTAAATTCTTGCTTATTTAGTGAGAAAAGTAAAATTACATGTTTCTGATTACTTATATATTCTATTTTTTATTTTCATATCTCATGTATTTATAATTTTCAAAAACTTGATTTTCCATAAGTAAAATAACATGAATTTATTGTTATTTTATTAATGGTATAATGTTAATATATAAATTAGATGGGTTAGCACAGTACCATATCTAATAGAAACAAAACAAAACACTTTTTGGACTATGTAATCTGCCAAATAAGGTGGCTGTTTGTACTTCTAATATATTATTTTCTCTTCATGTATTGCCTCTTAGATATCATTATCTGGTTTATTTGTGACCAGCTATTTGATTTTTCATTGAGTCTATATATTCAAAAGGATACAGTTGTGAAGAATCCACTGTAGTCTTTGTTAAGTTAAATTTTGACATAGGAAAAAATGGAGACGTACTTCAATGCTATAGTAATCATAACTGAACCAAGTGGTTCATCATATTTTAATACTGACAAATTGTAAATGGTGAAATACACCCTAGTTATAGCTTTCTGACTTGTTAAAACAGATAAATGTGATGGAACTTGTTTTGAGTAATTTGCAGAACAAAACATAAGGGTTGATCATAACTGTGAAACTAAATGCATTGTATAAATCCAAAATTATGTATGTTGTATTCAACTTACACTTTTTTTTGTTCAATATTGTAAGCCACTGTGGTAAGATTTACTTATGATAAATGAAAAATCAAATGGTATATTCAGATCTTGACACATGAATTGAATAATTATTTGATTTTTTTTTCTGACATTAATTTAAGGAAACCTCTTTGAACATATTATTCAAGAGCCTTTCTGCTACAGAATATTTTTCATTATAAACTTTCTGAGGAAGCTGGCTTCAAATAAAAGTTTTTGATTTAATAATGACAGTTTTAAACAGCTTTATTAAGGTATAATTTACATATCATAGAATTCATCCATTTTAAGTATACAACTCAATGATTTTTTTAGTAAATTTGTAGGGTTATGCAACCCTTACCATGATCCAGTTTTGAAACATTTCTATCACTTCAAAAAGTTTTCTTGTTTCAGTTTTCAGTCATTCCCGACTCACAGCCCCACCTACTTCCAGTCCTGGCAAATGTTGATTTGTTTTCTGTCTCTATAGATTTATCCTTTTTTTGAAATGTCATATAAATGGAATCATGCAGTGTGAAGTCTAATGTTTTTGTAGTGGATATCAGAAATTCACTGCTATTTACTGCTGAATAGTATTTGATTTTATGGATATACCACATTTTGTTTATTCACTCACCAGTTGATGGACAGGTTTGGCTATCACAAATAATACCACTATGAACATTCATGTACAAGACTTTGTGTGAACATATGGTTTCAATTGTTTTGGAATCATTGGATCCAATGGTAAATCTATGTTTAACCCTTTAATAAACTACTAAACTTCCAAAGAGGTTGTACAATTTTACATTGCTACCAACAGTGTATGATAGTTGCATTTTCTTCACATTTTCACCAACACCTGGTATGGCAGTCTTTTTGATTAGAATCATTCTAGTGGGAATGTAATTGTAATTCTATCTCATTGTGGTTTTAATTTGCATTTCTCTAATGACTGATAATTGTGAACACCTTTTCATTAGTCACTTGTATAGTTTCTTTGATAGAATGTATACTGAAATCTTTGGCCCATTTTTAAAATGGTTTGTTTAACTTATTTTGAATTTTAAGAGTTCTTTATATACTTTGGTTGCAAGTCCTTTATCATAACTGATATATGACCTACAAATATTTTTTTTTCTCTATCTATTGCTTATCTTTCATTTTTTGGGGGGGGAAAGAAATATTTTAATTTTGAAATACATACAAAGATGGGGGTGGGGAAGGGATCATAATCTTTGTGGTGATTGAGCCAGATGGCAGACAAGCCCTGACATCCCCCTATCCACCCCACACACCTCCAGAAGTGGCAGTGTATATATATGCATCCTTTCTGTAGGAGCCCTGGGGGGGCAGTCACCTACATACCTGCTGTTGGCCACAGCAACCTCCTCAGTGTAGCTTTTCTGTTCCTTTCATCCACCTTTGAAATGGGCCTTTCATGTTCTGTGGTTACTCCTTTTTTTTTTTTAACATCTTTTTTATAGTATAATTGCTTTACAATGGTGTGTTAGTTTCTGCTTTATAACAAAGTGAACCAGCTATACATATACTTATACCCCCATATCTCCTCCCTCTTGTGTCTCCCTCCCACCCCTCTAGGTGGTCACAAAGCACCATCTTTTATTTTCTTAATGGTGTCTTTTGAAGAGTAAAATTTTATTTTTTCTCTTATGAATTGTGCTTTTAGTATTATATCTAAAAAAATCTTTGCCTAATCCAAGGTCACAGGATTTTTCTCCTGTTTTCTATTAGAAGTTTTTGTAGTCTTAGTTCTTACATTTAAGTCTGTTATCCTATTTGAGTTAATTTCTATGTATGGGTTGAACTAAGGGTCTAAGTTCATATTTTTGCATGTGGAAAACCAGCTGACTTGTCAACATTTGTTGAAAAGCCCATCTGATTCCTGCTGGTACCTTTATTAAAAATCAATTGATAAAAATGTAAGGATTTATTTCTGGTCTTTTAATTCTGTTCTGTTTATCTACATGCCAGTTTATACCAATACCAACTGTCTTGATTACTGTAGCTTTATAGTAAGTTTCAAATCACACAGTGTAAATCTCCCAACTTTCTTCTGCTTTTAAAAAATTGTTTTGGCTATTCTATATCCTTTGTAATTTCATATCAATTTTAGAATCAGCTTTCCAATTGGTACAAAAAAAGCCTGGTGGGATTCTGATAGGGATTTTATTGCATCTATAAATCTGTCCTAGGGAACTGTCATGTTAACAATATCAAGTAATCAGCTCATAAACATGGAAAGTTCATTAATTTTTATTTTCTTTAATTTCTCTCAGTAATATTTTTATAGTTGTCTCTGTACAAATCTTACACTTCTTTTATTAAATTTATTCCTTAGTATTTTGTTCTTTTGATATTTTGAATGGAATTTTTTTCATTTCAAATAGTTGTTATTATAGAGAAATATAATTGAATGTTAACTAAAATTAATGTGGTTATCATTTCACAATTTATGTAAGTCAAACCATTATACTGTACACCTTAAACTTATACAGTGCTGTATGTCAATTATATCTCACTAAAACTGGAAAAAAACATTTACAATATAAAAGAACAATAAAAAATGGAAAGCTATAATAAAAAATAAATAAAAATTTTTAAAAAAAGAAATGCAATTTAATTTTTACATTGATCATGTATCCCCAAAACTTGCTAAGCTTATTTATTAACTTCTAGTAGTTTTTAAAAAATTGATTCTTTAGAATTTTCTACATACAAGATCATGTAGGCTGTGCATAAAGGCAGTTTTACTTCTTTGTTTCTAATTTCCATGCTTATAATTGCTCTTAGTTGCCTTAATGCCCTGGGTAAATCTTCCAGTATGATGATGAATAGAAGTGATGAGTACCGATATCCTTGCCTGGTTCTGTCTTAGGTGGAGAGCATTCAGCCTTTCTCTTTTCAACTAAAGATGCCTTTTAAGTTGATGAAATTCCTTTTTATGCCTTGTTTGTTGAATATTTTTATCATGAATATGTATTACATTTTGTGAAATTTTTTCTGCATCTATTGGGATGATGATATGCTTTTGTCTTTTATTCTGTTAATATGGTGTATTATATTAATTAATTTCCATATTTTAAACCAACCTTGCATTCCTAGGATAAGTCCCACTTAGATATTATGTATAATCCTTTTATATATTTTTGAATTTGGTTTGTTACTATTTTGTTAAGAATTTTTTGTAAGTGTTCCTGAGGGATATTGTTTTGTATTTTCTTTTCTTGTGATGTTTTGTCTGAGTTTGGATTTATAGAATAAGTTGCCAAGTGTACTTCCAACCTCTATTAGATGAAAGAGTATTATTTCTTTTTTAAAAAAAGTTCTACAATTTACTAGGAAAGCCATCTGGACCTGAGTTTTCCTTTGTGGGAAGATTTTTAATTCCTAATTCAGTTTATTTACTTGTTATAGATTTACTCAGAATTTCTATTTATTAGAGTCCGTTCTGGTGATTTATGTCTTTCTATGAATTTGTCCATTTAATCTAAGTTGTCTAATTTTTTGTTGTGGAGTTGATAAAATTATTCCTCTATTCTTTAATTTCTGAAGGGTTGATAGTGATGTTCATGTTTTTATCCTTGATTTTGATGATTTGTGTCTTCTCTCTTCCTGGTTAATCTAGCTATAGGAGTGACAAATTTTGATCTTTTCAAAGAGCCAACTTTTGGTTTCATTGACTTTTCTGTATTGTTTTATGTTATCTACATCATAGATTTCTGAATCTTTAATATTTCACCTTTTGCTCACTTAGGATGTAATTTGCTTTTCTTTTTTAGGTTGTTAAAGTGGAAACTTGGATTATTTATTGAAACCTTTATTTTTTTCCTAATATAAGCATTGAGAGACATACAGTTCCTTTTTAACCCTGATTTATATGTGTCTCATACACTTTAGTATGTTGTGTTTTCATTCTGTTAGGTTCAAAATATGTCCTAATTTCCATTGCAATTACATCTATCCTTGAGTTATTTACAGTATGTTATTTTCTATATATTTGTGAATATACCAAATTTCTTTCTGTTTTTGATTTCTAATTTAATGTAATTGTAGTTGATGGGAGACCATACTTGGATGATCCCAATCATTTTAAATTTATTGAGACATATTTTACGGGCTAGCATATGGTCAATTCTGGAGAATATTATTTGTGCACTTGAAAAGAACGTATATTCTGTTGTTTTGGGGTGGCATGTTCTCTAAATATCAGGTCTAATTGATTGATTGTGTTTTTCAAGTTTTCTATATCCCTGTATATTTTATGTTCAGTTTTCTGTCAACTATTGAAAGTGCAGTGTTGAAATATGAAACTATATTTGTTTAATTTTCCATTTTCCTTTTAATTTGGTCAGTTTTGCTTCAGGTATTTGGGGTCTCTGTTTGGTATACATTTCTAAGTGTTTTATCTTCCTAATGAATTGACCCTCTTATCATTATGAATGCTCCTCTTTGTCTATAGTTACATTTCTTGTCTCAAAGTTTCTACTGTATTATATAAATAGAGCCACTTTATCTCTCTTACAATTGCATGGCATATGTTTTCCCAACCTTTTACTTTGAACCTATTTCTATCTTTATGTCTAAAGCATGTCTCTTATAGATAGCATATGGTTGTGTCTTGCCTTTTGGTGCAGTCTGACAACCTCTACCTTTTGATCAGAATTTTTAGTCAAATCACATTTAATAGAATTAATATGGTTGGATTCATATCTGTCATTTTGCTGGTTGTTTTCTTTATGTCATATGCCTTCTGCCCTCCATATTCTGCTCTAAATCAAGTCAGTCACCTCCAGCAATTAAGTTCCTGGTTTTCAAGGCCAGCCTCACTATGGTAAAACTATCATGTTGACCCAGCAACATGGGGTGGTGGATGGGGTGTAGCTCTAGGTCAGAATGCCATAGACTCTCACCATTAACTCATGGTCAGATTTTTTGGTGAATATATGCTTTTAAATTTGTTTTTTTGCCTTTGGTTGATTTCTAGAGTCCTGAATGATTGTTTTGGCCAGTTGTATAAGTTTTTTTATGCAGAATATTTTTGATTTTTCACTCCTCCATAGCCAGAAGTCCCCAACATTTTGGATTTGATGAAACGTTTTGATGAAACATGTGAGCTTTATTTTTCCAACAAATAAAAAATGGTAACTTAAAAAAACCTATATTTACACTCTTTTTTCTTATACTTTGATTAGACTGTTAAAGTTAAGATAATGGTCTTGGGATATAAAAGTTATCCTCAATACTGGTATATGGTTTGATCTTACAGTGGTCTAAAGAAAAGCTGATTACCTAAACATTACATAAAGTTTATAAAGACTAAGATTTGTTTTTAAAATCTATACTTTTAGCTTCCTACGGTTACTTTTGGGAGACTTTATTTTGTCACTGTGCTTATACTTTTGGTCTTGTCAGACTCTAAATTGTAGCTAAAGGTATACAAAGTATTAATAAGAAAATGGAGTGACTGTGTAAATTCCACTTTCTTGTGAATAAGTAACAAAAGCAAGGAAAAGACAGAGACTATTTCTTAGATTTTAGGGGATCTCAGGGTAGAAAGATACCCCACATCTGTAGCTGAGATAGGAATATCCATTTGAATAACTGTCATCCAACCTCTGCTTGAATACCTCCATTTATGAGGAGCTCACTAGCATCCTGATGGAGTCCAGTTTTGGGGGGGATAGCTTTAACATTTAACTATCAAACCTAAAATGAAATAGGTAAAAAAGAAAAGAGACCTCCTAAATGCCACAAATATTTTTTTTCTAACTACTGAGAAAAGAAAAGAATTTCCATGAACTCAAAATGCTAAGGGCTGATTTGATCATCATGGAGAAACATAAAGGAATTTATGGTACGAAAGTTTCCTTTTTTGTGAAGGAAGGGCCTGATTTAAAGCCTAGTGCAAGCATCAAAGATTATGGGCATAGCTAGTGACTGAGGGGAATCCTGGGATGCAAGAAAGGTGGGTATGAGGGGTAAGGCCCAGAAAAGCATTCACATTGGCTTTTAGTCCAATCTCTTGTCTAGTTTAGATTTTGCCCCTGCAGAGCAGGTAGCACATGACCCCTGCCTGTACTCTGTTATGTTCGGGTTGATGGGAAGGAGAAAGTCTCGTCCGAGTAATAGGAAGTATCTCTTTGGTGGGTAAGAGCATTGACTTTAGAATCAGGCAGACTTGGGTGTGAATCTGCTCCACCCCTTGGTAGGGCTGAGTGACCAAGAAAAGATAGTTTATCCCTAGTCTTAGTGTCCTCATCTATAAGTTGGGTTGATAATAACAGGGGTTTTTATAAGTGATAAATAAAACAACATATGCCAAGCACTTAAAACAGTACTTGAAAATTAGTAAACATTTGATAAATGGTGGTTACTATTTATTCATTAAGTCAATTCAACACATATTTGCTGAGTACCTACTACATGCCAGATACTGAACTAGATTTTGGGAATATAAACAGTAATACACAAAAAAGCAGTTTAAAGCAGTAAACACACACATTTTGGTTTTCATGGAGATTATATTCTAGTGGAAAAAGTCTAGATGGATAGATATATATGTATAAACACATGAGAGGCCATTTTAAGTACTATTATAATGCTAATAATAAGGGATATGTATTTCTTGAGGTCTAAACGAAATATTTTACAATCGTCCCTGATTATACCATTAATCACTTCCTTTTCACACAAAGTAGTGGCCCCCTTAACAAAATATCAGACTCATTTTAAAACTTCTCAATCACTTTCAGTTAAATTAATACCTTTTGTTTCTTTAAGACTTGGTCCTGTTAATTAAATTAAATTAAATTAATTTATTTATTTAACATCTTTATTGGAGTATAATAGCTTTACAATAGTGTGTTAGTTTCTGCTTTATAACAAAGTGAATCAGTTATACATATAGACATGTCCCCATATCTCTTCCCTCTTGCATCTCCCTCCCTCCCACCCTCCCTATCCCACCCCTCTAGGTGGTCACAAAGCACCGAGCTATGCGGCTGCTTCCTACTAGCTATCTATTTTACATTTGGTAGTGTATATATGTCCATGCCACTCTCTCACTTTGTCCCAGCTTACCCTTCCCCCTCCCCATATCCTCAAGTGCATTCTCTAGTAGGTCTGAGTCTTTATTCCTGTCCTGCT
>NC_041215.1:87486340-87500558 GCF_002837175.3 Physeter macrocephalus | reverse complement strand
GGTCTCATTTGTTTATTTTTGTTTTTATTTCCATTTCTCTAGGAGGTGGGTCAAAAAGGGTCTTGCTGTGATTTATGTCATAGTGTGTTCTGCCTATGTTTTCCTCTAAGAGTTTGATAGTGTGTGGCCTTACATTTAGGTCTTTAATCCATTTTGAGTTTATTTTTGTGTATGGTGTTAGGGAGTGTTCTAATTTCATTCTTTTACATGTAGCTGTCCAGTTTTCCCAGCACCACTTATTGAAGAGGCTGTCTTTTCTCCACTGTATATTCTTGCCTCCTTTATCAGAGATAATGTGACCATATGTGCGTGGGTTTATCTCTGGGCTTTCTATCCTGTTGCATTGATCTATATTTCTGTTTTTGTGCCAGTACCATACTGTAAGACTTGGTCCTGTTTATTTTAAATTATCAGTCTTATATCCAACTTAAAAGTCTCGTTATCCCTCCCTTAACCCTACGTGCAAGAGTGGAAGGAATAGCTTTCTCTGTTTAGGCAACTGCTTGCCCCATCTTCCTTCCCAGCACTGGACGCTCTGATGTTGAACCTGGGGGTAGGGCAGGACAGGCAAAGCGTCCCCAAGTTACTACAAAGTAGAGATGATGGCTCTAGCAGAGAAGGAGGGGAGGCAATATCCTCTCCACAAATGCAGCAGCCTTTCCTAAAAGGTGACGTCTTCTTCCCATCAACCATTCTTTTATAGTAGGAGGTGTGTGTGTGTGTGTGTGTTGTGTGTGTGTGTGTGTGTGTGCGCGCGCGCTGTAAGTACTTCTGATTCTGCTAACTGGACCTTTTTCAGAAAACCCTTTAGGCAGGTGGTTATCTCTAACAGAGGAAGCTCTCCGATCTCTGAATATGTTTCTTATAATTGGTGCTTTTGCTCACAGCAATGGGCTTTAATCATCATGTGCAGCTTCCAGCACCTAGCACCACTCTGTTCTTAGGTGTTAAATAAAATTAGTGTTACTTGACCATACACGTGTTGGTGGTAGATTTTTGCCATTGGGAGAGAATATATTGGATTCTCTTTGGTGGAAAATTACTAATTTTTTTTATAAACAAATTTTTCTTTGCCTTAGCTGTCACACATATAAATATTACTGATGATCTAACTGGTGAAAGTCTTTTATTTATTTTTTTTTTGGAGTTATTCTTCAGCGTAATGGTGCTGAATGTTTAATTGCAAAAGTTCCTTGTAATTGAAAGGGGAAGATAACTTACAGTATGATTTTTAAGAAGTTCTATTCTTCATGTGAAACAGGTGTGGTAGAATCCTTTTCACCAGTTTACCAATGACAATAGGACAGAATTCACATTTAGTCAACTCTGTTAATTTCCTGTAGAAGGTTACATTGCCTTTCTTCCCTATGTACATAAAGGAATCAAATGATTTCTGCAATAAAAGCCTTTTACAAGGATGTCTGATGATGTAATAAGTACAAATAAGAAATTGTGATGCAAGATATATATATTAAATAATATTTCTAAGAATGATTTATACTTTATTATGTGTTCAATAAATATTTATTAAATAAATGCAGAGTATAATAAAAACTGAAATGCAGTGTGTATTTATCTTTTCTTTAAACCCTTTTGATAGTCTTTAGTGTTGTGCCAATCTGCATTTTAAGGCATTTTCATCTTTTGAGACTAGATCTAATCTGCTAACTGGACCTTTTTCAGAAAACCCTTTAGGCAGGTGGTTATCTCTAACAGAGGAAGCTCTCCGATCTCTGAATATGTTTCTTATAATTGGTGCTTTTGCTCACAGCAATGGGCTTTAATCATCATGTGCAGCTTCCAGCACCTAGCACCACTCTGTTCTTAGGTGTTAAATAAAATTAGTGTTACTTGACCATACACGTGTTGGTGGTAGATTTTTGCCATTGGGAGAGAATATATTGGATTCTCTTTGGTGGAAAATTACTAATTTTTTTTATAAACAAATTTTTCTTTGCCTTAGCTGTCACACATATAAATATTACTGATGATCTAACTGGTGAAAGTCTTTTATTTATTTTTTTTTTGGAGTTATTCTTCAGCGTAATGGTGCTGAATGTTTAATTGCAAAAGTTCCTTGTAATTGAAAGGGGAAGATAACTTACAGTATGATTTTTAAGAAGTTCTATTCTTCATGTGAAACAGGTGTGGTAGAATCCTTTTCACCAGTTTACCAATGACAATAGGACAGAATTCACATTTAGTCAACTCTGTTAATTTCCTGTAGAAGGTTACATTGCCTTTCTTCCCTATGTACATAAAGGAATCAAATGATTTCTGCAATAAAAGCCTTTTACAAGGATGTCTGATGATGTAATAAGTACAAATAAGAAATTGTGATGCAAGATATATATATTAAATAATATTTCTAAGAATGATTTATACTTTATTATGTGTTCAATAAATATTTATTAAATAAATGCAGAGTATAATAAAAACTGAAATGCAGTGTGTATTTATCTTTTCTTTAAACCCTTTTGATAGTCTTTAGTGTTGTGCCAATCTGCATTTTAAGGCATTTTCATCTTTTGAGACTAGATCTAAATCAGCCATATGTCCTAAGCTTGCCAGTCTTTCTCCCTTCTTTCCTTCTTCTCCTGTTTTTTTTTTTTATGAAGAAAAGGGTAAAATTATATCTGCAAACTTGACACTAATGATTTTGTTAATTAGGGGTTGAATTAGAGCTTTCACATTTTCATTATAAGTTGTAAACCCCAAATTTATCTAAGAATTGTTATGAGTGCTAGCATGGTAAGCTGTCACCATAATTATCTTTTGGATGAACATTGAAGTGGGAGTAAATGTAAAGACAGGAATATTGCTTTCATGTATTCTTAAGATTGCCTACGATTGCTGATTTTTATAGAAACGAAGTTTGCTTTTCATGCTTTGGGTTTGTCTAAGAAAATTTTAACACTTCCTATGTAGACTGTCCTATAAACATGTTCTGAAAGGATTATCCCTTGCTAGAATTAACATTGACATCTTTTTGCATTTGAAATACTTAAGGCTTTCATCTTTTACCATTTCTAACTAAATGGGATCAGTAGGAAGTAATATATATGTGCAATTTCAGTAACTTCAAGTTAAAGGAAGCGTCATCAATCAAATCCAATGTGTTCTGGTGTAAGATGGTGTATATTTTCTGTTATAAAATAATACAGCAGGAAAGAAGTCATTTATCAGACATTGTGACATTATACTTTTAGTTTGGACAAGAGAATGTTTTGGTAGTCAAGCCATCAAAGGCAAGACCAGGGGTCAGTAACAAAAAGTGGTACACTAAATTCATGATCATTTTTTTCTTACATGATGAGAGATGTGAGGTGTTCACTGTATTAGCCTCCAAATGGGAACTGAGGCATGAGAAGTTATACAGAAAAAGTTCAGCTTTTCTAAACTAAGAAAAGAGTTTGTCTTGGACACGGGGTTGCATCATTTTTTCCAGGCAGTGGGACAAATGCACTGGCAATGGTATCCAGACATGCTGAGTTCAGGTACAATATTTGGCACCTGTGTTGTGATTTTCCAATCCTAACCTAGTTTGAAGGTATTTGCAGAGATAAATTACACGGGGGAAAATCAAGACACATAGGAATGCTCCTGAAATGAGAGTTTTATACATGTGGCATGCACATGTACTTTCCCCTTCTCTGCCAACGTCAGACATTATTCATTTATCATAGCACCCCTTCCCATTGAGGCTGGACATGAACCTCAACACAGTGCTCCAGGAATCCACACCCAATCTCTTAGAGGTAGAAAGAACTTGTGTGTTCTCCCCCTTGGCAACCACAAGTCTGTTCTTTATGTCTAACAACAGCTATTATGATCAATAAATACTAGTTGATGTAATGAAAATTTTAATCAGAGAAATGCTACCCACTCTACATTTTTTATTCTCCTCATGTGTCAGATCATCAGAAAGCTACATATATGAATTGTTTCATATTTTCCTGCGCTACAATTATCACTATAGAACATCAACATTCTGTAACTGGCTTTGTATTGATGTTCTTTTAAAGTGATGAAAATACATGAATGCCTTTGAATTATTATGAATTATTATGCTGTTTATTTTGTTCTTTGGTGTCCTTATATAATAACCCATGTAACAAACTCCTAACAGAATTTAAATATTAAAAAAGTTTCTTCTGATTTACTGGTATATTTCCTTTTATGAGGTGAAATAAATTGTATATAATGCATAACATTTCCCTTTTTACCTTGGCTGCAAGGAAACTTAGAGCTATGTTTTGTTCACAAGAGCTTTAATCATGTTAAGAATTGAAACTTCCTTATATAGTTATTGCTCCCTGATCACTTATATTATTGATCTTTTCATTTTTATGTTAAAATATTCCAGTTCTGTAACTTCATTATTTTTTGTAAACTGGCCCAAGTCTCTTTTTAAGTAGATGGATCATTGAAAATTAGAAAAACATAAGCTACTGGGACTTCCCTGGCTGTTCAGTGGTTAAGACTCTGCTTTGAATGCAGGGGGCATGGGTTTGATCCCTGGTCAGGGAACTAAGATCCCACATGCTGCAGGGCATGGCCAAAAAATAAAAAAAATTAAAAAAAATATATATATATGTACTAAATTCTGATAAGCTTTGATTTCACCTTTGCTATCTTGCAACATTCTGAATTAATTTCATTAAATCAGGGTTAATTTTGAGACTTAATTAAATAAAATATCTCAGTCAGCAAAGCAATGTGCTGTATATTATTGACAAAATATGCATTATGAATTCAGCCTTAAAATAGGTAACGCTAATTATAATAAATATAATTTATGCTAATTAACAGTTAATTTGTAGATATAAAAAATGCATTTTTATTGTCCCAATATTTCCTTTAAAAGAAAATGGGTCACAATATTAGAGTAGCCTTTTCATATTAACATGATTTTTGTGAGCACATGGATGAAATTTAACTTTTAGTGGTCTTTTGGTGACAAAATAAGAAAATTTATTTTTTCCTCCTGTATCTTAAATGTACCAAGTTCTTTATTAGCATCTTACCTTCTCATTACTTTTACTATGTTATTTTAAGGGTAAAACTGAATTAACTGAAATATTATTATATAACATCTAAGGAAGTAAACATTTAAGGATGAAAAAAACTCTACTTCCATTCATAGTACTTTTTGTTAAGTATATAGTCTGAGGAAACAATAAAACACTTTGGATAAGTGACATAAAATTGAGTTGTTCCTTATTTTCATTGAAGGCAAGAGGACTGAAAAAAAGATGTTGTATTTGAGAAGTATTTTGTGGTACTTGTTTAATGATGGAAGAAAGAGTGATTAGTCACTATTTTTTCCTAAAGGTTATAAAATAATTTCAGTCCCTAAAAATGTAACCCTAGCTTTTCCAGAATGAATTAGTAATATATCAAAGTAATAATGGAGATGGTAAAAGAATGCAGTCTGACCCCAAATTCCTTTCCTTTGGAGTTGCTTGGGTTGCAAATCCCTTCTCAGTTTGCACATTTTTTCTCCTTAGTGAGCTACACTTAATAAAACATCCAGCCTGTTTGGGGTTGGGGTAGAGGCAGAGGAAGCAGGAGGCTCATTTAGTGTTAGTTCATGTCTCTTTCCCTGTCTTGCCTCCATCAGTGGTGCTAATCAACTAATCAATAATCTATCACCTGATGGCCTCCATCTGCATCTTTTGCTGCTGCCGTAAAC
The DNA here is from genome assembly GCF_002837175.3 of Physeter macrocephalus. Lineage (NCBI taxonomy): Eukaryota > Metazoa > Chordata > Mammalia > Artiodactyla > Physeteridae > Physeter > Physeter macrocephalus. Next base: position 87,494,863 of record NC_041215.1, on the reverse strand, counting down.
AGCACTGATCTTGGTTTTTATCTGGGGTCTCACCTTGACATTTTTGATGTGGAAGTCATCCCATTGTTGTCACACACCTTGAAATAGGAGAAGGTTCTGTCTTCTCCTTTGGCTCCTCAAAGGGTTTGAGCTTTCTTTCTTTTTTGTTTTTTAAAGAAGCTACACTCAAGTCCTTAAAGCTAGAGAAGAAGTCATCCAAGGGCAGTCACAAAGAACTACATCTAAAAGTGCTGTTCCAAGAGGTACCTAGAATGATACACAGAGTTCAGCCACACTGACTCTTCTCTTTCAGAGACTGTCCATTTCCCTTTGGACATGGGAGCGATTGCAGAGGTATGTGTCTTCACTGTTGTGAGGGAGTCTTAACTTCTGTACATCTGAACTCAGTTGTCCACATCATTATATTCTTCTCTTGGAATTCTTTATTGTCTTCTATAAGTAGGACTTTTTAGTGTCAGCTTAGGCAATTGAGAGTTTCGGTCCTCCTCTCCCATTTTTTTTTTTTTTTAAAGAGTAAACTAAGGAGTCCCATCAAAGTATATGTATATATAATTGTTTTCATATTCTGTGGTTTCCTTTTTCCATTATTGAGGAAAAGCAGCAACTTTATAGGCCCCCTCTATGTCACCAAAAGAAATAACCCAATTAAGCAACTAGTAAGTGCTTCACAATAATCTCATTGAATTTTCACAAGATCCATGACAATAGGAATGTACATTTTATGGGTAAAGAAACCAAGATTCAGAGTTAAGTAGCACACTCAAGATCACATGGCTAATTATGAATGGAATCAATTCTAGTGCATTTTGTTGGACTCCAATGTCTGTGCTCTAACCATATCTAGGGCAGCATGTGACCTTCAGCAAATTTACTCCTCAGACCTTTAGAGAATTGAATAGCTTGCCTTGCTGCCATACATTATGTGAAACATTCCTATTGTTCCCTTCCCCTGATAAATATGTTTACAAAGACATATTTCCCCACTCAGAAAAGACCCTGTCTTAAGTGAAAGAGTAAAATTTTCATGATAGTAAAATACCTAGATCCAAGTAAATACGTATCTTTATTTATCATTTTACACAAAATAGATATACTATGTATGCATTAATTAATTGCTTATATTGAGGGAAGCTTATGAATCTGGATACTAAAGGTAGGTCTTTAATATTAAAGAAGTACTTCTCAGGTCTTAAATGGATTTTAAGATTAGAAAGTTTGAGAAGAAGAGTATCTCATGAAACTCTTTTTGCAATCATGTTGCTGAGCCATTGACTTTCTTATTGATATTCAATTATCACACTGAACAGTGTGATAATTTCATTCCTGTTGAAAAAAACTTCAGCAAAAAAGTGTTCTTAAAAAAGAAGCAAATGCCACCCTAAAAACTTTTCTTCTCAGAGTTCAACATAATCTAGTAGTGAGCAGTGCATAGCATTTGAATGTGTATAAAGAATTGGGTTGACATATCTTGGAGAAGAGACACTTAGGAGACTTTTACCTTACCTTCCATCCTGTACTCAAAGGCGATTCTCACATTAGCCCAGATTTCAGAAGTCAAAATTCAGATTGAAGGGATCTCTTTGTTTTGTTTTATTTCAATTGGGCTTCCTGTGATAATAGCCAAAAATTGGACTGTTTATAAAAGAGTCCTGGGTATTTCTAGTGGTTGTGGGACTAGATATTCAATTCTTTGGTGGGCATATAGGGAAAGCTTCTTCATATTATTTCATCTGCCTGATAATTATTACCTTTGTGATATGTCATCCCTTTCATTCAATGAATAATTATTGAAATGTATCTCTTCAATATAATTTTTTATAAGTGTTTTAAAGCCACATGACTAAGGATTATGCTGGTGGTTTTAGAGAATGTTTTTCCTCTGGATCTAAATGTATTGATCTGTAGAGATTTCATGATTTCCATGAAACTACTTAGAAAATTTAGTTCACTAAATTGTGAAGATTGTTATTTGCCTACCCTCTGTGTTTTAGATAAGTGTACATAATTTTAACTGTTTGAAATGTTATTCCACCTACATGCAGCACTCAAGTACAGAAGTCACTTAGAACACAGACAAGGTAATTCATGAAAAACAAATCACTTTATCAAAATAGTCATAGTATCACTGTAAAAATATGAAGTCAAATGTCATCTGCCAGTGGATCGAGCCTAATGTGCCATGTGCAAAACCTTTTATTAAGTGTTCTCTAATACAATAGAGGCTCTCTTCACTCTGTGAATATATCCATTTATATTTCCTATTTGTAGTTCCATGAATAGTGCATATTCTCTCTTGCAGCTACACTCACTCCTGCAGGCCCCCTCCTCATCCTTAATGTCTAACTTGACATCAACCCTCTTTCTGAAGGCTTCCTGGACTGCAAGACTGGGTTAGGAGCACCTCCACTGTGACTTTACAGCATCCTATATTTAACAACATAACAATGTTTAACATGCTTTTATTGAAATTTTTTCTTTTCCTCTTTCACTAAACTCTTAAGTTCTCAGAGAAGGGGCTATCTTCTCATTATTTGTTAAATAGCTATTCCTATAATAATTGCTAACAGACAGTAACTGCTCAATTAATATTGAGCAGAGAGAGTTGAATTTAACTGAACATTTAAAATTTGATATTGAGAAATTTATTACCCTGACACAGTTCATGATGGGAATTACAGCAATAGCATAAAAATACCTAAGTGCCTAATTATGCATCGCTAGATTGATTACAGTGCTACCACCTGTAATTTATACGTAAATAAGATTGCCCCAGTCCACTGAAAGTTTTCTAAGCATCATCCTGTTTCACCTAGGTTATGTAGACCAGCACCTCTCTGGTTGTCGAACATCTTTCTAAATGCACACCAACATTTGAAAACAAGTAACTTGTATTTATGCTTTTTCTGAGATTTAGAAATAATAAATATGCAGTACTTTTTTTTCCTATTGAAGCTCAGGTTCTAAAACTATCATGTTAAGGAAAACTTGAACAAAACATTTCCTGGGAACCTACTCCTTGTGAGGAACTGAGCTAAGCATTGTGTTAGGTATGAAGGTAAATGAGACATTGGTCTCACTAGCCAAGATTCTTGAAGAGAATTATTTGCTGTCAGGTAAAATCCACAGACTCTGAGAGATAAAGTTTTTGCAATTTAGGCAGAACCTAAAATTTTCACTATTTTTTCTGTTGTCTAATTACGATTTTGGGGGGCTTGGGGAGTAAGGGCTAGCAAATGTCCTTAGAGCTGTGAATTTAGGTCTGATTGGTATCATGGTGTCAACTACAGATTCAGAACCTTTGGGAAAAAAAAAAGGTATGTGTGGGTGAGGTCAGGAAAGGGTCTTGCAAGACCCATTTGAAGTGTGTTGAGAATGGAGGGGGTAACTGCATTTTTATTCCTGATATGTATAAATGGCTGTTCTTCGTGGAGAGAGAGGGGAGGCCATGATTAGGACCTATGACACAATACTGTGATGTTAAACTTAGTATAGATTTTTTTCCTCTCTTCTTTTTGTTTGTAAGATATGATTTACCTATAATAAAATTTACCAATTTTAAGCGCATAGTTTGTTGAAGCTTGGTAATTGTCTTCAATCATGAAATCATCACAACATCCAGATGTACGATAGTTCCCTCACCTTAAATAATTTCCTTGTGCCCTGTTGCCCTTGAACAGGGCCAACAGACCTGTTCTCTCCCTGCCCCTGACCACAAGTAATATCAGATCTGCTTTCTGTCCTTATAGTTTTGCATTTTCTAAAATTTTCTATAAATGGAATTATACAGAACATAGTCTCCTGCTTTGACTTTTTTACTTAGCATAATGTTTTTGAGATTCATCCATGTTATTGTGTGTTTTCATAGTTGATTCTTTTTTTATTGGCCTGTAGTATATCATGGTATGATATAATAACATTTTCTTATCCACTCGTAAGTTGATGGACATTTGGATTGCTTATACTTTTTAGCTGTTATGAATAATGCTTCTGTGACACTTATAGATAGGTTTTGTGTGGACACATGTCTCCATTTTTCTTTTGTAAATGCCTAAGAGTGAAGTTACTCAGCCACATGGTTAATATTCGTTTAACTTTATGAGATACATATAACTTTCCAAAGTGGCTGTATTATTTCCATTTCCAGCAGCAGTATAGAGTTCCACATGTTCCATATCCTTGCCACACTTGTTATTTTCAATAGTTTTATTTATTTTTTTAAAGTTTTTTTGATGTGGACCATTTTTAAAGGCTTTATTGAATTTGTTACAATATTGCTTCTCTTTTATGTTTTGTCTTTTTGGCCGCAAGGTTAACTCCCCAACCAGGGATCAAACCTGCACCCCCTGCATTGGAAGGTGAAGTCTTAACCATGGGACTGCCAGGGAAGTCCCTCAGTCTTTTAAATTTTAATCCTTCTGATGGATGTGTAGTAGTATCACATTATGGTTTTAACTTGCATTTCCCTAATGACTGGTGATCATTGAGAATCTTTTCATGTGCTTATGAGCCATTCGAATGTCTTCTTTTATGAAGTGTCTGTTTAAATATTTTATCATATTTTTGATGATTGATCTTATTATTATTGAGTTTGAAAAACATAGTCTGGACACAAGCCCTTAGTTGAATATATAGATTGCAAAACAAAATTTTTCCCAGTCTGTGACTAACTTTTTGTTTTATTAACTATGACTTTGAAGAGCAAATGTTTTTGATCTTGATGAAATCTATTTTATCTATGATTTTCTTTTACAGTTTGTGCTTTGGGGCTCACCCAATGCCACAAAAATTTTCTTCTGTTTTTCAAATAGGAGTTTAACAGTTTTAGTTCCTTTATTTAGGAACCACCATTCTGAGCTGATTTTTCTTATGTATGATGTAAGATAATGGTTGATATTCATTTTCCCCCTATATAGTTAGTCATTTTTTCCATCCCCCTTTGTTGAAAAGACTATCATTTCCCAATTAAATTACCTTGGAAACTTTGCCAAAAGTCAGTTGACCATATAAGTATGAGTCTGCTTGTATAGTCTATTCTGTTCCATTGATCTGTATGTCTGTCCTTAGGCCAGTACCTCACTGTCTTGATTATTGTAGCTTTATATTAAATTTTGAAATGAGGTAGTCTAAGTACTACAATTTTATTCTCTTCAACAATATTGCTTTGGTTATTCTAGGTCTTTTGACTTTTTTTTTTTTTTTTTTTTGTGGTACGCGGGCCTCACTGTTGTGGCCTCTCCCGTTGTGGAGCACAGGCTCCAGACGCACAGGCTCAGCGGCCATGGCTCACGGGCCCAGCCGCTCTGCGGTATGTGGGATCTTCCTGGACCGGGGCAAGAACCCGTGTCCCCTGCATCGGCAGGCAGGCGGACTCTCAACCACTGCGCCACCGGGGAAGCCCCTTGACTTTTGATATGTTAAATTTATATTGTCAATTTGCTTTAAAAGTCCCAATTAGGATTATGATTAAGAATGCATTGAATCTAGGGATCAGTTTGGAGAGGATTAACATCTTGACAATATTGGGTCTTCCAATCTATGAGCATGGTGTATTGCTCCATTTGTTTAGGTCTAGTTTCATTTTTTTTCAGCAATGTAATCTTGTAACTCTTTCTTTAAATTTTTCTATATCTTTTTATGTTTTTGTGAATGCAGTTATTTTCTAAATTTCATTTCATATTTTTTATTCATAAGAAATAGAAATGCACTTGATTTTTATAATAATGACCTTGGGTATCGCATCCCTGTTGAATTCACATTAGTTTTCATAGCTTTCTTATGGATTCCTTAGGGTTTTCTACATATGCTACCATGTTGTCTGCAATAAAAACATTTTTTACTTCTTGTCTATTCTGCATGCTTTTATCTCTTTTTTGTATCTTGTTGCACTGTCTTGGATTTAAGGTACAATATTAAAATGGAGAGAGCATAGTTCCCTTGTTCGTGATCTCAGCTGGAAAGCACTGAGCCTTATATCACTGAGTTTGATGTTAGCTGGAGTTTTTTCATAGGAGCTCTTAATCAGGTTAAGGACATTCCTTTTTAGTTCTAGTTTTCTGAGAATTTTTAATCATGAAATGGTGGTCAATTTTGTCAAATGCTTTCACTGCATCTACTGAAATAATTATATGGTTTCTTCCTTTAATCAATTAATATGGTGACTCACATTGATTTTCAGATGTTAAATTAACCTTGAATCCCTGAGATAACACCTGTTGGTTATGATATATTATGTTTTTTACATAATGCTCAATTTGATTTGCTAAAATTTTAAAATAATTCTTGTGTCTGCCCTTTAGCCTGGGGAGCCTACTCTGTCAATAGACAAACCCTCAGAACTCCTTTTTTCCCTTACAGCCGGGGCAGTCAGTTTTTCTCTAGGGTTATATTCATCAAAACTGTGTATATGCTCTGTTGGCATTTCAAGAATAAGTGTTCCCATGAGCAGAAAGAATAACTAGTTAGGATGAATAATAGAACTTTGATTTACAACGTATGGATAGCTATGAACCCTGCCAGAGGATTTGCAACGTGGAAATGGCTGGCAAGATCGACTTCTTGATTTGCAAGAATTTGGAGGATCCCTAGCAGGGTTACTGAGGCCCAGTGTGAAAACCGTTATCTACTTGTGTCTCCATCTCTTTTATTTCTCCAACTCTATTTTCTCTTACCTTTCTCTACAATAAATTCAATGCGTGGATGACCCCCTCCCACCAAAAAAAGAGTTAGATTTATGACTCTAAGTAACTATTAAATTAGTAACAGCATATAAGTTGATTTAAATAAAATTAAATTACAAATTTAATTGATCTATTTCAAACTCATAAATTGAGCTGATTTACAACTCTAAACCAAAAGTTTTACCTCCTGTACCATGATCCAATGGTATGTACTTTTTGAATGCTTTATTCAAGAATAACTTCCTGAAAATTTAGGGAAGAATATGAGTAACACCTCTTCCTCAAAAACATTGAATGCTTTCTTATTGTTTGACAAAGCAAAGTACATAAGTCTCTGTCTAGTAGTCTAAGCTTTCTCCCCGGTTTTTCCAACCTTCTAACTTATTATTATGTTATGTATTCATCCTTACCTTTCATTCCAAGCAACATGGTTTACTGGTTATTCCACCAACATAGCCAGTGGATTTCTGCTTCTGTGCCTTCACTGTTGTAGGACTGACTTGTTCCTTAATTTTTCTCAGTTCTCTAGGATAACTGAGGTCCAGAGAGGTGGCATAAATTGATCAATGTCAAGCACTTAAAAGAGAATTGGAATAAGAATTCAGATCTAGAATTTTTCTGTCTTGGTCGGAAGGGTTTGGATTTTATGTGGTAAGAAATAGGGAGCCTTTTAGGTTCCTAGGAAGATAACTCGTGGAAAGAAAATGTGGTCTAAGAAAGATAAACCTGATATCTTTAAAGTGAAGGAAGCAAGAGGAAACTGTGACAGGCACAAGAGCCAAGAAGCTGGAGATATCCCAGAGGATACAGGTGAGGTTAAAGGTTACCAGACAAACCGAAAGTTATGGATTTAAAGATATTGTGAAGAAAACAGTGACAACACATAACAAGACCCTGGGAAGGAAGAACTGGCAGGATACAAAAGAAATAGGATTGGGCACTGCCTTATCTTTCTCTACATTACCATAAACCTTATCATATTACTTTTGGTATAATAAATATTTATGTATTTTATTTATTTACATAAACTGTTTATACCATCTACTCTTTCCAGGAATTGTTCTAGACTCTGGGGACACAAGATTGAATCACTTATTTAATGAATATATGATCTCACCATCAAAATACATATGCCAAAGTTTCATTAAGGTTGTTGAAAATAGTTTTTGATTCTGCAGTTCTTTTTCTTTTTTCTTTTTTTTTTAGCAAAAAGTTGTCTTTTGTTTTCTCTTAATCCTTCTAATGATGTAGATCTCTAGTGATATTCTTTTTTCATTCCTTATGCATAATGCATATATTCTCTCTTGTTTTTTTGAATTTTTGAATTTTATTTTATTTTTTTATACAGCAGGTTCTTATTAGTTATCCATTTTATACATATTAGTGTATATATGTCAATCCCAATCTCCCAATTCATCACACCACCACCCCACCGGCCCTGCCACTTTCACCCCTTGGTGTCCATACGTTTGTTCTCTACATCTGTGTCTCTATATCTGCCCTGCAAACCAGTTCATCTGTACCATTTTTCTAGGTTCCACATATATGCGTTAATATATATTTGTTTTTCTCTTTCTGACTTACTTCACTCTGTATGACAGTCTCTAGATCCATACACATCTCCACAAATAATGCAATTTCGTTCCTTTTTATGGCTGAGTAATATTCCATTGTATATATGTACCACATCTTCTTTATCCATGCATCTGTCTATGGGCATTTAGGTTGCTTCCATGACCTGGGTATTGTAAATAGTGCTGCAATGAACACTGGGGTGCATGTGTCTTTTTGAATTATGGTTTTCTCTGGGTATATACCCAGTAGTGGGATTGCTGGGTCATGTGGT
>NC_041215.1:87485256-87486079 GCF_002837175.3 Physeter macrocephalus | reverse complement strand
AGCCGCCCTGCGGCATGTGGGATCTTCCCGCACCGGGGCATGAACCCGTGTCCCCTGCATGAGCAGGCAGATTCTCAACCACTGTGCCACCAGGGAAGCCCGAGGGTTCCCTTTTATCCACACCTTCTCCAGCGTTTGTTGCTTATAGATTTTCTGATGATGCCCATTCTAACTGGTATGAGGTGATACCTCATTGTAGTTTTGATTTGCATTTTTCTAATAATTAGTGATGTTGAGCAGCTTTTCATGTGCTTCATGGCCATCTGTATGTCTTCTTTGGAGAAATGTCTATGTAGGTCTATTGCTCATTTTTGGATTGGGTTATTTGTTTTTTTGATACTGAGCTGCATGAGCTGCTTGTAAATTTTGGAGATTAATCCTTTGTCAGTTGTTTAATTTGCAAACCTTTTCTTCCATTCTGATGGTTGTCTTTTCATCTTGTTTATGGTTTCCTTTGCTGTGCAAAAACTTTTAAGTTTCATTCGGTCCCATTTGTTTATTTTTGTTTTTATTTCCATTTCTCGAGGAGGTGGATCAAAAAGGATCTTGCTGTGATTTATGTCATGGAGTGTTTTTCCTATGTTTTCCTCTAAGAGTTTTATAGTGTCTGGCCTTATGTTTAGGTCTTTAATCCATTTTTAGCTTATTTTTGTGTATGGTGTTAGGGAGTGTTCTAATTTTATTCTTTTACATGTAGCTGTCCAGTTTTCCCAGCACCACTTTTTGAAGAGGCTGTCTTTTCTCCATTGTATAGTCTTGCCTCCTTTATCAAAGATAAGGTGACCATATGTTTGTGGGTTTATCTCTGGGCTTTCTATCCTAT
>NC_041215.1:87484195-87485065 GCF_002837175.3 Physeter macrocephalus | reverse complement strand
ATAGGAATGCAAGAGATTTCTGAGCATTAATTTTGTATCCTGCAACTTTACCACATTCATTGATTAGCTCTAGTAGTTTTCTGGTGGCATCTTTAGGGTTCTCTATGTATAGTATCATGACATCTGCAAAGTGACAGTTTTACTTCTTCTTTGCCAATTTGTATTCCTTTTATTTCTGTTTCTTCTCTGATTTCCATGGCTAGCACTACCAAAACAATGTTGAATAGTAGTGGTGAGCATGGACATCCTTGGTTTGTTCCTGATCTTAGAGGAAACGCTTTCAATTTTTCACCATTGAGAATGATGTTTGCTGTGGGTTTGTCATATATGGCCTTTACTATTTTGAGGTAAGTTTCCTCTATGCCCACTTTCTGGAGAGTTTTTATCATAAATAGTTGTTGAATTTTGTCAAAAGCTTTTTTTGCATCTATTGAGATGATCATATGTTGTGTTTTTTTGTTTATTTTTTTGCGGTATGCGGGCCTCTCACTGTTGTGATCTCTCCCGTTGCGTAGCACAGGCTCTGGACGTGCAGACTCAGCGGCCATGGCTCACGGGCCCAGCCGCGCCGCGGCATGTGGGATCTTCCCGACCCGGGGCACGAACCCGTGTCCCCTGCATCGGCAGGCGGACTCTCAACCACTGTGCCACCAGGGAAGCCCAATCATATGGTTTTTATTCCTCAATTTGTTAATATGGTGAATCACATTGATTGATTTGCATATATTGAAGAATCCTTGCATCCCTGGTATAAATCCCACTTGATCCTGGTGTATGATCCTTTTAATGTGTTGCTGGATTCTGTTTGCTAGTATTTTGTTGAGGATTTTTGCATCTATATTCATCAGAGATATTGGTCTGTAATTTTCT
>NC_041215.1:87420046-87483371 GCF_002837175.3 Physeter macrocephalus | reverse complement strand
TGTTCTTCTTTCTCTAGTTCCTTTAGGTGTAAGGTTAGATTGTTTATTTGGGATTTTTCTTGTTTCTTGAGGTAGGCTTGTATTGCTATAAACCTCCCTCTTAGAACTGCTTTTGCTGCATCCCATAGGTTTTGGATCATTGTGTTTTTGTTGTCATTTGTCTCTAGGTATTTTTTGATTTCCTCTTTGATTTTTCAGTGATCTGTTGGTTATTTAGTAATGTATTGTTTAGCCCCCGTGTGTTTGTGTTTTTTACGGCTTTTTTCCTGTAATTGATTTCTAACCTTGTAGCATTGTGTTCAGGAAAGATGCTTGATGTGATTTCAATTTTCTTTAATTTACCGAGGCTTGATTTGTGACCCAAGATGGGATCTCTCCTGGTGAATGTTCCATGTGCACTTGAGAAGAAAGTGTAATCTGTTTTAGGATGGAATGTCCTATAAATATCAATTAAATCTATCTGGTATGTTGTGTCATTTAAAGCTTGTGTTTCCTTATTACTTTTCTGTTTGGATGATCTGTGCATTGGTGTAAGTGAGGTTTTAAAAGTCCCCCACTATTATTGTGTTACTGTCGATTTCCTCTTTTATAGCTGTTAGCGGTTGCCTTATGTATTGAGGTGCTCCTATGTTGGGTGCATATATATTTATTATTATTGTATCTTCTCCTTGGATTGATCCTTTGATCATTATGTAGTGTCCTTCCTTGTCTCTTGTAACATTCTTTATTTTAAAGTCTAATTTATCTGATATGAGTATTGCTACTCCAGCTTTCTTTTGATTTCCATTTGCATGGAATATCTTTTTCCATCCCCTCACTTTCAGTCTGTATGTGTCCCTAGGTCTGAAGTGGGTTGCTTGTAGACAGCATAAATACAGGTCTTGTTTTTGCATCTATTCAGCAAGCCTGTGTCTTTTGTTTGGAGCATTTAATCCATTCACGTTTAAGGTAATTATCTATATGTATGTTCTTATTACCATTTTCTTAATTGTTACGGGTTTGTTTTTGTAGGTCCTTTTCTTCCCTTGTGTTTCCCACTTAGAGAAGTTCCTTTAGCATTTGTTGTAGAGCCGGTTCGGTGGTGCTCAATTCTCTTTGCTCTTGCTTGTTGTAAAGCTTTTGATTTCCCCATCGAATATGAATGAGATCTTTGCCAGGTAGAGTAATCTTAGCTGTAGGTCTTCCCTTTCAGCACTTTAAATGTATCGTGCCACTCCCTTCTGTCTTGTAGAGTTTCTGCTGAGAAATCAGCTGTTAACCTTATGGAAGTTCCCTTGTATGTTATTTGTCATTTTTCCCTTGCTGCTTTCAATCATTTTTCTTTGTCTTTAATTTTTGCCAATTTGATTACTATGTGTCTTGGCATGTTTCTCCTTGGGTTAATCCTGCCTGGTACTCTCTGCGCTTCCTCGACTTGGGTGGCTCTTTCCTTTCCCATGTTAGGGAAGTTTTCGACTATAATCTCTTCAAATATTTTTTGGGGTCCTTTCTCTCTCTCTTCTCCTTCTGGGACCCCTATAATGTGAATGTTGTTGTTTTTAATGTTGTCCCAGAAGTCTCTTAGGCTGTATTCATTTTTTTTTTTCTTTATTTTGTTCTGCGGCAGTGAATTCCACCTATCTGTCTTCCTGGTCACTTATCTGTTCTTCTGCCTCAGTTATTCTGCTATTGATTCCTTCTAGTGTAGTTTTCATTTCAGTTATTGTATTGTTCATCTCTGTTTGTTTGTTCTTTAATTCTTCTAGGTCTTTGTTAAACATTTCTTGCATCTTCTCAATCTTTGCCTCCATTCTTTTTCTGAGGTCCTGGATCATCTTCACTATCGTTATTCTGAATTTTTTTTTGGAAGATTGCTTATCTCCACTTCATTTAGTTGTTTTTCTTGGGTTTTACCTTGTGTCTTCATCTGGTACATAGCCCTCTGCCTTTTCGTCTTGTCTGTCTTTCTGTGAATGTGGTTTTCCTTCTACAGGCTGCAGGATTGTAGTTCTTCTTGCTTCTGCTGTCTGCCCTCTGGTGGATGAGGCTATCTAAGAGGCTTGTGCAAGCTTCCTGTTGGGAGGGACTGGTAGTGGGTAGAGCTGACTGTTGCTCTGGTGGGTACAGCTCAGTAAAACTTTAATCTGCTTGTCTGCTGCTAGGTGGGGCTGGGTTCCCTCCCTGTTGGTTGTTTGGCCTGAGGTGACTCAACACTTGGAGTCTAACCACCTCTTTGGTGGGGCTAATGGCAGACTCTGGGAGGGCTCATGCCAAGGAGTACTTCCCAGAACTTCTGCTTCCAGTGTCCTTGACCCCATGGTGAGCCACAGCCATCCCCGCCCCCACCTCTGCAGGAGGCCCTCTGACACTAGCAGATAGGTCTGGTTCAGTCTCCTATGGGGTCACTGCTCTTTCCCCTGGGTCCTGATGTACACACTACTTTGTGTGTGCTCTCCAAGAGTGGAGTCTCTGTTTTCCCCAGTCTTCTTGAAGTCCTGCAATCAAATCCCCCTAGCCTTCAACGTCTGATTCTCTAGGAATTCCTCCTCCTGTTTCTGGACCCACAGGTTGGGAAGCATTATGTATAGCTTAGAACATTCACTCCAGTGGGTGGACTTCTGTGGTATAAGTGTTCTCCAGTTTGTGAGTCACCCACCCAGCAGTTATGGGATTTGATTTTATTGTGATTGCCCCTCCTACCATCTCATTGTGGCTTCTCTTTAGTCTTTGGATGTGGGGTATCTTTATTGGTGAGTTCCAGTGTCTTCCTGTCAATGATTGTTCAGCAGTTAGTTGTGATTTCGATGCTCTCGCAAGAGAGAGTGAGCACACTTCCTTCTACTCCACCATCTTGAACCAATCTGCAGTTATTTATTTTTATTTATTTTTTGCTGTACGCGGGCCTCTCACTGTTGTGGCCTCTCCCGTTGCGGAGCACAGGCTCCGGATGCACAGGCTCAGCAGCCATGGCTCATGGGCCCAGCCGTTCCTCGACATGTGGGATCTTCCCGGACCAGGGCACAAACCCGTATCCCTGGCATCGGAAGGCGGACTCTCAACCACTGCGCCACCAGGGAAGCCTTGCAGTTATTTTTTAAAAGGGGAAGTCATAATCCTGAATCTGGGAATACTTAGAAATAGATTCCAAGTTTGCCTGTGAACAACACCATTCAGTAGGTGTGAAAGCAGAATATGTGTATATTTGTTTAATGAGGACAAAAATTATTGTTTTAACTTGCATCAAACAGGTTTTAAGCTTAATGTTAATGGAATAATTTGGGTAATGCTATTCCCAAATACCATATTTGCCAAATAATAGAATAAAGGAAATGCTTTCTGAACTGAAGAGAATCTTTTTTACTCTTAAAAAAAAAATACTTGTAATTCCTGTGGTTTGTTAGGAGGTACAGAGCTCCTCAATGTATCAGTATATGCAATTAAAAATTTTTGAGACACTGCTTTAAATCTTTTATCAAAGTATACTTCAGTTTCTCACATCCCAATTCTATTGTATGTATATTTGGAGAGGAAAAGTGTAAAAATTCTTCGGTATAGACATTTACAGTATTTTTGGCTAAGTACAAAACTGGTCACTCCATTATGATTTGACCAGTAAACTTTAGGTTAAATTTGAAATATATAATGGGCCCAAATGCCTGTTAAATTATTAGTAGTAGAATCTTTATGAACCAGAGGCATTGCCTCTTCCTCTGGCTCTCACCATTTATTTTTTTTATCATTGTCTTAGTATGAAGCCAAAGAAAATGAGGCAACACCAAGTTAACCAACCCAACATGATTCTCTAAGAAAAATGAAACAAAAATGAAAGGCAGAAAAAAGTAAACATTCTGACTACTTCTGTTTAGTAGTCTTTAAGTCTTAGTCTTTAATTTAACATTCAGTCAACATATTGAGTGCTCACCATGTGTCAGTCTGTGCACTTCGCAAGAGGAATACACAGGTAAAGAAGGCAGAAGTGTCCATGCCTAACAGTGCTTTCCTTCTAGGTAGTAAAGACAGGTATGAAAAAGTTAGCAAATAAGTAAACAGGATACTTTCAGAAAATGACAAGTGACTTTAAAGAAATAAACAAGCTATGGAATAGGAAATATGAAACTGGTGGGTTTTCTTTATAATCGGGGGCCAACAAAAAGCCTTACTGAGTGGTATTACTTGAGCTGACTTCTGGAAGAATTAGAATTTAACTGGTTCACAAAATTGGATGCAGGAGAATGGACTTAGCTTTGTAGCATCCACAAAATAAATTAACCCTTTATAAAAGGCTAGGGTATGAAAGGAAGTAGCTTTTCCTCTGCATCCAGGATGACATTTCAGTTTTTACACCTTCCCTACCTGTATGACAGACTTTCAAGAGACAGTAAGAACAAGAAAAATTGAGAACAATATTTCTGAAGGTAATAATAAAGTTTGGTCTTTACATTGTTTTCCTTTCAAGTATTATTTTTACAACTAAAAAATTATCCTCTGGATTTGAAAAATGATTTTGAATCTAGTATTCATGTATCATTAAACTTTTTTGATATTTGGCTTTAAAAATAAATGGCTCCTTTTGCTTCCTATTCTACCTAGTTGTTCTGACCATTGTACATCTTCTGAGCTGAGTGGAAATTTGCTGTTTCTATGGTAACTTACTATGACTGGAAAGAAGTTATATCAGAGGAAAATAAGAGTACTCAGTTTTATAAGCATCTTTGCTATTTGATTAAAAGGGAAGTTGAGTGTACTCAAAAAGCAACCTGAAGTACTTAATGGATTGACAAAGCTAAAGTGGTTTTACTATACCTAAATTATTTGTCAAAACTCTCCCCACTCCCCAACACACAACTATTATCTCTTTCTCTCTCTCTCTCTCTTTCTCCCCAGAATTCCTTAGATTCACTTTATTCAAAGAAGGCCCTAATTTTCAGTCTTAGGTAGAACAGTTATTAAATTGTTCTAGATAGATGCTCATTCTCTTCTATTTTTAAAAAATCTTTTTATAAGGAAATGTTAAGTTCTCCTTTGACAGCCCATTTCTGGCATGAGAGCCTTTCTCTGTAGAATCAAATAAAAAACTGATGGTTTTGGAATACCCACTCAGAGTTTTAAGGGGTGAGAAATCCTTCTACTCTCCATGATACCAGTAACCTAAAGAAAACACAAGAAGTTTCTGGAGTTCTGGATCCTTGGTGTTGTGTGATATAAGCGGCCAGATCAGGATGCAGAAGAGAGCTTTAGTAGAGTCAGCATAGACATCACTGGGGCTCTCAACTCCTATTCACTTGTCAAACAGATAAAGTGAGAGATTGGGCTGGCATAGAAGCAATTCTTTCCACGTCATTACCAGCTTAGTCTCCTTGCCAGGAGTTTCCTTGCCAGGAGATAGCTTGGTTACCAAGGGCTCCCAGAAGTGTTCCTTGGCAGCTCTGAGTGAATCTAGAGTGTGATTTCATGCTTATGCTTTTCTTCAGCTTGTGCTTTGTTTTTTGAAAAATTATCTATGAATTTTTAATAAATTGTTCATATTTCCATGTTATCTGAACTCTATAGGGACTTGGACATTATCTTTTATGTATTTGTTCATTTTAACAAAACAAAATTTTTGCCTTGTGAAATGCACTTTTTCTTCCTTGTATAGAGCAGTATGTGTGTGGGAAGATTCTTGAATTGTTCCTGCTTATTTTTGCCAGAAGAAAATAAAAGTATGTCTTTCACAACCATTTTCTTATGGTAGCCAGTGTTATCTGAGGCTATCAAAATGCCAGCAGGTGGCTTCTTTTCTAGTTCGATACAATGCAGCATAAATATTCTCTTCTTTTGCATAAAATAGCTAAATTAGAGTGAATTTGCTTCCTATATCTAAAGGTTAAAGACCAAGAGATAAAATGTGCAGAGTATATTCCTTGTGATGTGAATGCCATAGGATTCATGGGGATGAGATATAGGTTAGTTTTGTAATAATTTATTTTTTTAATAAACTACTATTTTTAGATACATTGAGATCCTTAGATTTGGGGTCACTTTATTAATAAGATGCAGAAGATTAGTTACAGGAAAGATATACTTAACATCTGATTTAAAGCTCATAAATATAAAACGTATTGTGAAAAACATAGTCCCTGAATTGATAGACTGTGGTATATCCAGACAACAGAATATTATTCAGTGCTAAAAAGAAATGAGCTATCAAGTCATGAAAAGACATGGAGGAATCTTAAATGCATATTACTAAATGAAAGAAGCTCATCTGAAAAGGCTATATACTTTATGATTCCAACTATATTACATTCTGGAGAAAGCAAGACTATAGAGACAGTAAGATCAGTGGTTGGCAGGGGTTGAGAGGGAAGGGGAAGGATGGGTAGGTAAAGCACAGAGGATTTTTAGGGCAGTGAAAATACTCTGTATGAGACCATAATGTTGAATACAGGTCATTACATACTTGTCCAAACTTATAGGATGGACAACATTGAGAGTAAGCCATAATGTAAACTATGGACTTTGGATGATTATGATGTGTCAATGTAGGTTCATCAGTTGTAGCAAATGACCCACTGTGGTGGGGGATGTTGATAATAGAGGAGGCTATGCATGTGTTGGGCAGGGAGTATATAGGAAATCTTTGAGCCTTCCTCTCAATTTTGCTGTGAACCTTAAAGTGCTCTAAAAAAATAAAGTCTTAATTAAAAAACCCCATAATCTCATGTTATTTTCACTTCAAAATTTCAAATAAAGGAAAATATTTCAGTGTTGATATTTTTATTTTTAATTAAAAGATAAGCAGAGAAAAATAATATAAGGATTTATTATTGGAGGTGGTGGGTGGGGTTGTTTGCCCCACTCTCCACTGCACTACTGCTTCCGCCAGCTCCTTGCCTATCCCTTTTCCTCCTGCTCCCCTCAAAGGTGGAGATATTGGTAATCTGGCTAGTCAGTGTCTGGGAAAATTGGGCATAAGTACTGCAAGTAAAAGGCAGGAGCTATGCCCAGTTCCCCTCTCCTACTTCTTCATGCACACATCGAGTAGATTAAGCCTACTGAGGGCAGTCCCTGTCAACCGTCACTTTCTCCAATCAGGCCTAAGCCTAACTGAGTACTAAATCCCAAGATTTTGAATTTGAGGTTGCTGATCAGAACCTAGTCTCTCTTTCTTTTAATAACAGTTCAAGATTTGTTTTGAAAGCCATTATTATTGGTTGATAGAATTGACCTCATTCCTAGCACAGGATGGACAAGAGGACAGGGGAAGCCCCAATTGACTTAATCCAATAAGCATGGTCTACCTTGCCAGTCCTGAGACTGGTTCACAGATGGGCATGTAACCCAATCAGAACTATAAGATACAAGAGAATATCTTTGGTGCCTCTAAGAAAAAATAGCTGGGGTCTTCCTTCTACTAAATGTGGGAGTGTCAAGACACGAGGGTTAGAGCTGTGTGTGGCCTTTTTGCTAGCAAAAGGGATTCACCATGAGGATAAAGCTCACTCACAGAGGAAAGCACAGCTGAGACACAGAGAAACCAAATCTTGATGACGTTATTTCAGTCTCTGGGTCAAATCACAGCTGAAGGAAGCACTAGCACTGAATCTTCATTTTGTGAGTTTGCATATTTCCTATTTTTCTTTAAATCAGTTGAGCTCAGTTTTTGTTACTTGGAATATAGAGGATGCCCTTGGCCCACTGAGCCCCCATAGCAGATAGGCTAATCTCTGTTACATGTAATGCCCTCTGTTCCCACAAGTTGAACAGTGTGTTTGCCAAGAATCTATGTTTCTTCCTAAACTCGTTTAAGCCAGCTGTGCTTTATACAGTAAATCTACAAATTAATTAAATATTAAATTAATAAAATATAAGTATGAAAAGAAATTTATTGAATATACCAAAACTAAGCTTAATATTTTGAAAAGACTTATCAAAATTAAGTCATACTAAAAAGGTATCTAATTTAAAATGAGCAAGACAAGAACAAGAGTTTGGAAGAATTAAACAAAGCTACAATAGTGTGATTTTGAGCTTAGTTTGCTTTGAAGATACCTTAAATTCTCATTTCACTTAAAAGAAACTAAAAATCACAGAGAGGCAATTTGATTGTGGTTTATACTAGAAAATGAATTGAAGCTCCAATTAACAGACTCATGCAAAGAAAAAGCTTTGCTCCTACAACAAATGGTTGGCAAATAAAAGCATTTGCACAAATTTCAAGTTAAATTACAAAGTTGTTAATCATATTTTAATGCTTTCCTGCTTTAACCAAAATTTTTGGCTAACTGACAGCAACAGGTTTCCAAATTCTGTGAGATCAGAGGCTTTTACTGCTCTTGATTGGAAGGTGGAATTGGGGATGGGAAAGCAGCATTGCTGAAGTGAGGCTCAAACTGTCTCAGAAAATGAATGTTCATCTGTTACAGGAGGCTGGAGGGACTGTAAGGAGGAAGAGCTGTTAGTTAAGGCATCAAGGTGTGAGATATTCTCCTGTGTCTTTGACATAGGTAACCCTTGTATAGTAGTTAGCAGCTAATTACTGATGGATTTTAGGCAGATTTATATTTTAGAAAAATCACTCTGGTGATAGGTAGGAAGATGGATTGGAATGAGCAGGAAATATATTAAATGAGGATAGTATCAATGGATGTGATCACCAACTAAATAACAAGAGTGAGGAAGAAGCAGGAACAAAAGATGACTTGGTGGTTGTCAGTGAATGGAGAATGAGGTGCGTGAGAAATAGACTCTTTGGCCTTAAAGAGTTTAAAGTTGAGTAGTGTGCTGAGACCAACTAAATATTTATTGGGCCCTTTTTGTGCCAGGTATGGTGACACTAGGCACCATGGGGAAGATTACTATTCTCTAGAAGCTCAGAGTTATGAGGAAAAAATACATGCTACTGTGGATATTTGCTAGGGTTTAAAATTATTTATTTGTGTTTGCTCACATTCAACCCCTTTTGTAGACTGCCCCATAGAGTGTGGGTAAAAGAGTTGTTTATCTCCCATTATGGAGGCCAAAGGTGGCCAGACATTTCCTCTCCCTTCTCCTTGAAAGTTATAATTCTTCTAGGGGACCCAAGATCAGCCAAAGGGATGTTCTTGACCAAGCTCAGAATTTGGAGTTATTGATGCAAAGGCATTGGGTAGTTGGAGATCAGTTAGGGTGAGAGTCCAGCTACCTAGTATCCTTCCAGTTAATTCCTTTTGTGGCCTAGTTTGACTGCAAAGGTACAAACACAGACATTACAGGACAGGACACAAAACAGGATTTGGTGGACTAGGAAAGGGAGAGACCTTTAAAGTGTGCCATCAGTACTGAAAGAAATTCAGTCCACCTTCCTTCTAATATGCACTGGGAAGAGCCTTCTCAAGGGGCATGATTATAACATTCCCTCCTCTGAGAGCTTAGCTTACAGAGGAGCACTGAACTCTTTAAGATGTTAAGGATTTAGAATTGCATAAGGACTTCGTCTTTGGCCTTGGTGTATCAAACTTTCATTAACGATATATTGACAGCTTACATAGGGAATATCTACATGTTTGTTAAGATTAGTTTAATAGCAAACATAAGTGAAATAAGTCAGACAGCAAAAGACAAATGGTATCACCTATATGCGGAATCTTTAAAAAAATGAACTCCTAGAAACAGGGGCTAGAAAAATGGTGGCTGGGGGCGTGGGGGAAATAGGGAGGGGTTGGTTAAAGGATTCAAACTTTCAGTTATATGATGAATAAGGTCTGAGACTCTCATGTATAACATGGTGACTATAGTGGATACACTATAATTAAAATTTTCTAAAAGAGGAGAACTTAAATGTTCTCAAACACACAAAAAAGGTAAAGGTGTGAGGTGATAGATGTATTAATTAATTTAATGGGAAGAGTTCTTTCACAATGTATACAAATATCAAATCATCACATTTACATTTTAAATATCTTACAATTTTATTTGTCAATTATACCTCAACAAAGCTGGAAAAAATATTTTAATAGCAAATAATAGGTATATGTATTGTTCATTTTAGGGATGAATGAAAATTGTGACAAACCAAGTGTATTAAAAAACATAAAAGTTCATGAGTTCAGGGAAGAGATTGCAAATGGATTTATTATACTTATTTTTTTTTACTATATTGTATAAAAATGGAAAAAGAGGGAAGATATTAAGCTTAAAGAGTGATTTTGAAAATATGATAGCTCAGAAGTTGGACCACTAATAAACAGAAGAGTGGACTGGTATAGTTATATGTGCAATGAGAGCACTTAGCATCATTTTAATTAGTGCAAATTTATAATGTTGTTTTTGCTCCCTAGTGTTTTTTTAAAAAATAAATTTATTTATTTATTTATTTTTGGCTGCGTTGAGTCTTCGTTGCTGCTCACGGGCTTTCTCTAGTTGCAGCAAGCGGGGGCTACTCTTCGTTGCGCTGAGCGGGCTTCTCATTGCAGTGGCTTCTCTTGTTGCGGAGCACGGGCTCTAGGTACACGGGCTTCAGTAGTCGTGGCACGTGGGCTCAGTAGTTGTGGCTTGCGGGCTCTAGAGCACAGGCTCAGTAGTTGTGGTGCACGGGCTTAGTTGCTCCGCGGCATGTGGGATCATTCCGGACCAGGGATCGAACCCATGTCCCCTGCATTGGCAGGCGGATTCTTAACCACTGCGCCACCACAAAAGTCCCTCCCTAGTGTTTTTAAAATGTGGTTGCCTACACATCAGTTCTGGCTTCCCTCTCATTTTGCTTTGTTAAGAAAAGTTCTTCAAACCAGCATAATTTCTCCTGATAAGATTCAGGTGGTATAATAATATGAGTAAAGACTGAGTTGGGAATTCCAAGATAGTCCTGGATCTGCTACTTCCTGTTATTGTCTCTGGGCCATAGTTTTCTCATCTTAATATAAGACGCAATTGCACCCCCTTTATTTGCTTCAGAGTGTTATTGTGAAGATTAAATTCATGCCAGATAGAGAATACCACTCCCATCACCCTCTATCCCCTTACACCACTTGTCTATTCTTATAATGTCTCTTATACCTGTCATATTTGCTTACCGAATTATTCTCTTCCTGAGCGAGGATGGAAGCTCCATGAACATGGGGACTTCGTGAGTTTTGTTCACTGCTTTATTCCAAAAGCACAGAGTGGTGCCTGACACAGAGCAGGTTCTGAGTAAAATTTGATTGGCTAACAGTGAATAAAAATATTACTATTGTGAAAGCCTTTCTTGGGAAGTTTGTCTCTGATTGGGGATTAGGCCTGAAGTCTTTGATTCAAGGCAGTTTTTTCATATTTGATTGATGATCGTATCTTTCTATTTTCCATTGTACTGCTGTTCTTCCAGGTTATCTCAAGATGAGATTGACTTGACTGCATCTTCCTGAAGTTTTTATGTACACTATTTGCTGTAGCTACTGTTTTTTATTTTTAAGTAAATATCTCAATATCTTATATTGTGTTCATTTGATAATATTGGTGCCTTATAGATGAGTGTTTCCTTTATCAATAGAGAAATATATGGAATTTTGGCTCGAACATAACATAGCCTAAATTTTGCTTTGCTCAACACAAGTCATAAATAAATTCTTATATAGAAGTGATTACATTTTTAGAATCAAAGTTGCCATAAGTTAAACAGGAGAATCATGGGGGAAAAAAGGCTTCAAGGACATATTCAAGAGGCAGGAATTTAATCTTTGTAAGGGCAGAATGTGTCTGTCCTGTTTACTGCTGTATAACCAGTGCTCAAGAGAATTTCTAGCTCACAGTTGGCACTGACTGAGAGAAAGGAGAGATGCTTGAAACAAGCAGTACAGAGCAGAAGTAGTCAGGGAGACAAAGCAGTAAAGAGGGCAGGAGAGAGTAAATGTTCATCATGAAGTTAAAAAGAAAGGCAGCTCTGAGCTGGCAGTGGAGACAGCAGCACTGCACAATTCTGAGCCTCCTCAGGTTATTCTTTTTCTCTTTCCATGTTCCTTGTACCATCAAGAGTTCAAGCAGCCAGAGGATAAGTTGTGCACTGTGCAAGGTCACACTGACATGTGACCTCAAGTCCCTGACCCTGGGTTGAAAGAGGAGCAGAATCCCCACTGATTGATGATTCCTTATATAAGGTGAGGAGTGTTTAACACATTGCAGTGTGATTTTTATAAAAAGTGGTTAAACATTTTAAAAAGGCTTAAAGAATCCAGCTTCAGTTACTTAAACAATTAAATAAGATACAGTATTTTCTGATGGTGCCAGTTGCCAACAGAAATACATTTGGGGAGAGTGTGTGTTATGCATTTTCACATTTCTATATATATGCTAATATATTACTATATATTTAAAATATTTTTACAAGGAGAAAAATATCTTTCAAATACATATTTCTATAGTATTGGTCATTGAAATATAATTAGGAACCCAGCTTCTGTTAAGTTCAATGGCAGTTACAGAATACAGGCATACATTATTTGTAAATTAAATTTGTCAGAGGAAGGCACTTGCATATGGTGATTCATGTACTTTTGACATTCTCTATTATTTTCAGAAACTGATACACCAAACAGTGCCAGTTGTAGATATCTATTCTTCCCCCTTTGTAAAGATACATAACTTTTTACAAATGTAAGCAATTCTTTTTTGTGTGTGCTTTGCATCTTTTTTACACATAGTGAAAAGCTAGCAGTTCACGCACTGTAACATTAATGTAACATCTCTGATGAATAAATTATAATTTCCAAAGCATGACTCCTTGGAAATTTGAAAAACAAAACAATAGCATTAAAAGGAATGAGCCTGATTTGATCTTAACAGTTCTTGATTTAATCAAACTGCAGGGGATTTTCATTTCCGTAGTAATGTTGTTTATTTTATTAAAAAAATATCTTTGAGAGCTAGCTTGATGTCATTGGTATATTGTTTCCTTCCATGAGCCAATAAATTCGCTTTCATGGGTAAATACTTAGTTTTTGTCCCCTAGGCTAACAGAGGCACATGAACTGAGGTAGTCATAAATTGGTCAGTCCTGAATTCTACTAGTGGAAGATTTTATAGCTTGTTACTCCAAATGGAAACTTTCTGGCTCAGTTTGGCACTTTACATCTCATTTCTTCTATTTTTCTTTCATCCATTCCGTCATTCTCTCTAATTACTAAATTTTTATGAGTGCCAGTCTTTTGAAGACATGATATCTGCTTGAGGATGCATTTATTTCCTTTGATGGGGAAACAAAAGAGAAGGCAGTTGGCAGCAGGAGTAATTAAAGATAATGCCGATGATAGTAATGATGATGATAATGAAAAAGCCAATATTTATTGAGCACTAACTTTGTGCCAGGCACTGTGCTCAGAAATGTGTATATTTGCATTATCTTATTTAATCTTGACAACAACCCTATGAGGTAATAATAATTTTAGCTTACATGTTTTATGTGGTAATCAGTATTATAAAGGTTTTAAATGGATTATCTAAGTTGGTTTAATTTAGCGTGGTATAATGGCTGAAGTCTAAACATTTTTTAAAATTTAAATGCTACACACATTATAGAGGTGTAAAAATCTATTGTGACCACATCCTACAATCCTATAAAGGGTTTATTATTCTCAAGTCTATTTTACAAATGTGAAAACTGAGGCATAGAGATGAGAAAATTATCCAAGGTCAAATAACTAGTAGGTGGCGAAGCCAGCATTCAAACCCAGGTCTTTTTCACATCAGATTTTATGAATATTTGCACTTTATGATTATGCTCAGCAATAGAAATAAAGATGAAAATGCCAAAGAGTGAGTGTTGTGCGCCTCTCAGTGACTGTGGAAAACAAACCTGAATGAAATAAAAATCAGACAGATACACTTTCTCCTTTCAACTTGAATTGCTGTTGGCAAGATTTAAACCTCAAATACACTCCTTCTTTGCTGAAGGAGTAGGGTAGAGGTAATGAGGGGAAGAGGGTTGTTTTTTTTTTCTATTCTTTTCACTATTAATGGCATTGGATGAATTTTTCATTGAGGTTTCACTTGTTTTTTTTCTTTGTAAAGCTAAGTTGATGATCTTTTCATTTGCTTTTTAAAAAATGTTTCGTAAGTCAGTCTGTATATTTGGCAGGGACACTCCCATATTTGGGTATGTTGTCATTTTGTGATACCTTTTATTTACAGGCTTGTTACAAGAACTGACAAGACTAGTATCCTAAGATCTTGAAGGATTCCGGGTGTGTGTGTGTGTGTGTGTGCGTGTGTGTGTGTGTATGTGTGTGTGTGTGTTCCTGTAGTTAGTATAATTCTATCAATCTCCAATAGTTATTTATTTTAAATTTAAAATTATATTCGAAAATACAGAGAGGAATTAACTTCAAATTTGTGGACTAGAGGAAAAGGAAATCGCTTTAGTGTGTCTTGTGGCGTCAGTTTCCCCAGGCAAAAATACAGGGTCTGAACTAGATGTTCTCTATAGTACTTCTCCACATTGGAACCATAATACATATTTGCATCTGCCATTGAATGGACTCGGAATAGATTGTGACAACCTCTGTAGTACACACAACCTTTAAATTAAAAAAATCATTTAGACTTCAGCCATTAAGCCACACTAAATTAAACTAACTTCAAACTCTGCTGAAAGGAACTGTAAGTGAATACATTTGTTGATAGATGAAAACTGGCTGGCATGCACAGTCATTAGCAGTGGGTGATAGTTTTTTTGGATGTAATGTGGAAAGAACAGAGAGCTGTTCTGGAATGCCTTTGAAGTTTTTTCTTCTAGTTCTAAATATCTGAGATTCTTTACATTTTTCAAAGCAGAATGCTCTATAATTTTTCCTGGGTCTTAAAAAGTCGCATATGCTTTATGGTCATGGATTTTCAGGGTACTTATAAATCAGACTTCAATAAGAAAAACTCATAAGTTGAAAAGAGTAATTCGAAGGTAACTCTAAATTCCATGTCTTTAAAGGCTGCTTTTAATATGAAAAGTAAAAACAATCTAAGTGATAAGATTGAGCAAATCACATGGTTTAAATTTTTTTATTTGAAACATATGCTCCAGCATGGTTCAAATGGTTTGAAATAAGAAAGGAAGGAAGAAAATCAAAAGTTATTGAGCATACCCTATGTGCCAAGCATGAGTGTCAGGAGCTTGAAATGTTAGGAAAGCCAAAGACTTGCATAATTAGAAGAGTCACTGACTTCATAATGTAGTGCTAAAATGCTAAAATGCAGCTTCTGGTCATATGGAGTGCCTGGGATCTGTGAAAACAGCAGTGACATTCAGGGACATGGAATAAGGGCTTCCAAGGAGAAAAAGCCAGGGCTCCAAGAAAAGCTTGTGTTCGTTCTAGCCCCATAATGTAAAAAAGTTGTTCAATGTCAATGCTCATCAGCAAACATCCTTCTAACAGAATATGGACAGAGCTATGAAGCACAAATTTGTTTAAACAGTTTAGACAAAGTTCAAAGGGTGATAGTTGATATTCATTCATTCATTCATTCATCCATCCATTCATTAAGTTATATCTACAATGCACAAAAGCCTAGGACAGAAGATGTCATGGCCATAAGGAATTACAATACATAGTAGAAAGTGAGTCATGTCATAAGAAAGTATAGGTCAGGTTTGTGGTTTTTCAGAGAAAGTAGGGGCCACCAGGGAAAACATCATTGAACAGATAGCCTTTGAGCTGGACCTCACAGGGTAGGCTTGGGTGCCTCATAGAATGGCTCCTTTAGTATCCAAGACTGCATAAGTTATGATCCTTACTGGGAAGTGTAAGGACCCTTTGGTGGTGATCTCCAGCATGTATCTCCTTTTCCTGATATATACTCCCATCAGCAAAGAGGGATCTTTATGAACTGAACTGATGGTAGGGAGGGTTGGTGAAAGGTATTGGAATTTGATTGTAATGGGAAGAAGTTGGGGAGGGGGTCAGGGTACATCTACTGTCTATAAAGACCCCAGCTGATTCTGATATGGTCTCTTTAGATGGCCATCTCTCTTTCACATCATAGATGACAAGAGATATTAGGACATCAAAACTAAGTGCAACATTATCTAGTAATATTTGGTAATTGAGAACTGCTAAAATGTATGAGGGGGAGGTACCTTGTAATAAAGCATGGTATGTAAAATATGAACAGAGTTATGCATGTATAAGTATCATAGGGGTGGAAAGACTTTCCTTCTACCTTCCTAGTTTTGATAGCTGGTTATATAAAATAAACTAACAACAGGTTGATTAACAGGAGAAAAGGTATGTAAATTTATTAATTTTAATATAACTTTCAGGAGGGCATACCAGGAAAAAAGCTAAAACTCAAAAAAGCATTGAGAGTTGAGAGCTTATATACTATCTTCATAGGGACACATACACACACACACACACACATACACACACATATGAAAATTATGGTTCATTCAGCATTTAGGAACTGTGATATAAAGAAAAAATCTTCAAGGTAAACATTTTTCCCATGGTTTTCCTTCTGAACCTAATCAAATTGTAATTCTAGACTTTTATGTACAGATTAAGATGAAAAACAAAACATGTACATTTACCATGTATATATATTATCTCATTTTAAAAACACAAAACTCCTCTGAGCTGGTCACAACTATTATTCCTTCTTTGCAGATGAGGAAATTGAAACTTAAATTTAAAAAATAACTTTCCGAAGATCATACACCTTGTTAGAGAAGGGGCTGGGATTTTAAGCAAAGTAGGTCTTTTCGGAGATTTGATGCTGTTTATATCAAAGAAGTTATCATTTAAATGTGCGTAAGAGTATTTATGCAAGTATTTAATCATTTGAATTTAACATGTCACATGTGTGATGTAGGTCAGTTAATAAGCAAACAACAAAACCAATGAATTTGTTACTTATATCCTTCTCCTTCCATTTCTATGTACAAAGCAATTTATCCATCTGAATAATTACTCTTTGCTTCGCAGTAAATGGACATTAGTTGTCAGTTCTTAAATCTGACTTTTCAGAGAATTATTGGTCTCAGACGAGGTATATTGTCGTAACAACTCCTGACCAAAACAGGAGACTGTACTTAATTTAACAAATATTTAGTGTCAATAATATTTTCCACCCTCTGACCTGATTTTATTTGTAGTAAACAGCCTGCCTTTATGTGATTAGTGGCTAAGATAAATTTATCTTTGTCCTATGTTAACTGAACCTTGTGAGAGTATTCATGTCACTGGTATGCTGTACTAACAGAGTGGAGTGGTCCACCATCTCTTCTAGGCAGGAGGTTTGGTACCTGTACAAGTTTTTCATCTAGTAAGCATTTTAAGATACCATAAAATATTCCTGAGAAACCATTGCTAACCATTTTACTTTTTATTTAATTTATTCTAACTATTAAATTTAAAATATTAATATAATAAAAGCTGAGATGATGTAAACATGATGCCATGACTACCATTTAAATTGAAATGAATTGAAAAACATACTTGTACTTTTATCTTGCATATTAACCATTTTAAATAGTGATAAATATTGAATATTCATGTCCCAGCATGCTGTCATTTCTATCATAACTAATTGCCTAATAAGGTTTGATGAAATTTTGTTTTGATGGTAAAGACCTTTGACCATATCAAACATTTAAAAATACTAAGTCATGATTGAGGGTTAAAGAAAATACTCTTAAGAGGCATGAGTGATTT
This sequence comes from Physeter macrocephalus, assembly GCF_002837175.3. Classification (NCBI taxonomy): domain Eukaryota; kingdom Metazoa; phylum Chordata; class Mammalia; order Artiodactyla; family Physeteridae; genus Physeter; species Physeter macrocephalus. The sequence continues at coordinate 87,465,756 of NC_041215.1, read as the reverse complement.
TATGCCAACACACTAATCTTTAAAACAGCCCAAGTATTTTTGAGCTGCAATAATGGAAAAAACAACAATACAGGGCAGGAATGAAACAGGAAATGTTTAAATTGTTATTGCCTTAAGCAGAAACTGATGTAAGTAATGGTATTAAAAGTTATACAATATTTTGTCCCTTAATATTGCCTGAATGGTTGAAATATATTCTTGTGCTATAGACCTTCCTGTTTGCATAGCTTTCACATTGAAGCTAATTTGATTTTTATTGGCATAAGATATTTTCCTTTAAACTCCCAGATCAGCTCCCTAAAACAATATTTATAGGTTTCAACTCTCCTGAACAGAATCACCAACATTCATGGACCCTAGAAAAAATAATCTTGTTTAGAAGCAAAACAGTGTCATTTGATTCTATGTCAGATGGAAATGGAATGTTTATTTTGAGGAGATAACTCAAGGTATAAACTACTTACTCTAAGTAATTTTTTTTACTGTTGTTTTTATACCAATAAAAACCTGACTTTAGGCCATTCTATCAACCCTGTTGAGGTCTTAGTATTTATATTTAGAAGGAAGTTCCTTTATATTTCCTCACTGTCTTTTGCAAATATTTATATTTCTGTATCTTCAGTAAATGGTCTTAAGAAGTTGAACTCCATTGCTTTTTGTCTGTATTAGCCTTAAGTCCTGAGAAAAATACAGTCATTCACTTTTCAGCATACATAATCTCATTTAGTTGCACTGAATGCTCACACATCACATTATACATTTCCAAACACAATTATAGTATGGCCTAACATAGTCTAAAATTCCATTTTCCACAGCCAGTAAAAACAATTTTTTGGACCAGGTCCAAAGTATGCCAAGTTTAACTTGTGTATTACAGGACTGTTTTAGCATACTAAACCCCAAAGGGTTAGCTATCTTTTCCACTCTTTTTTCCTTGTTCTTGTGAAGGAGATAAGAGTACTAAATTAAGTACTGAAGCCAATCTCTAAGAAAATTATAATTATATAATTATATATGCATGCATGTATGTGTGAATAGATGATAGATAGATAAATTTCTTTTAGTAGAGGGTGGTATATAGAAGCCAAGCTCTGGGTGCTAGGTATGCCTATTTCTACTGAACTGTCACTGCTTGCAGGCCTGTCGGTGGACAGAACAAGGAAATAGATTGATTTCTCTCCAAACTCAAAATTCGCAGATAGCATTTTGCAAAAATATGGTATAGACATGCATTTAGTCATTGCCAGCCTATTTTATGCAAGGCAGTGTTAAAGAGATGTATGGAATAAAAAGATGTTATTTCCTCAACATCAAATAAGACGGGAAAGTTAATGATGGACCAAAAGTAGTAAAAAAGATATTGCAATTATGCTGTAGATTTCTTAGAAGTGGAAGAAAGGATGCTCAACAGGCAGAGAAGGGACATCTGTATCAGAGTTGGTTCTCAGGGAAGGCTTCCAGAAGCAAGGGATATACACACTGAGGGTTGAACAGTAAGCAGGAAATGGCTGGGAGAAGAAGTGAAGGAAGTATATTCTAGGCAGAAGAACTTAGAAACTGTAAATTTCTAGAGAGAGAACATAATGATCTATGTGAACTGAAAGTAATTCAATATGGTTGAAGCCCAGAATTTATGTCTATGTAGTGTGTAGTGGGTGGGGACATTTTGAGACATGTAGCTAGAATATATATGTTATATATGAAATATATAATATCATGCAATATATCATTTTATATAATATGATATTAAAGGGTTTAAACATCTTGAGGGTGTCTGGGAGTCATTGAAAGATTTTAAGCAAATGGGAATTCTACCTTTAAAGAGTTTTATTTAGTCCATTGTCAAAGATAATATGCATGTAAATAATTATTATCTAAGACAGAAGCTTTTATATATCCCAGGAAAGTTAGAGAAACAATGGAATGTAAGGTAAGAGTAGGAAAATTATTTCTACTTGAAGAGCTAAGAGAAATCTCTGTGAAGGGAGAACATATTGGTTGGGCTTACAACTCAGGCAGGGTTGTAGACTACTCATTTATTACTGATCATTTTGTCTTTAAAAAATAATTGTGAATATAAATAATACACAGGTGTCATTCTCCTAAAGTTAACCTTGCTTCTGAAAAATGATATCATGTTTTGATCTGGCAAATTTTATTGTAAGATACAAAATTTAAAGATAATGCTGAATTATAAATTACAGTGAAGTCAATTATACATTGTTTTTTCAATGTCTAAGATTTCAATACAAAGTTAAAAACTAAAGTTGTAACAATCTTTAAAAAAAGTTTTATTTTGGGCTTCCCTGTTGGCGCAGTGGTTGAGAATCTGCCTGCCGATGTAGGGGATATGGGTTCGTGCCCCGGTCCGGGAAGATCCCACATGCCGCGGAGCGGCTGGGCCCGTGAGCCATGGCCACTGAGCCTGCGCGTCCGGAGCCTGTGCTCCGCAACGGGAGAGGCCACAACAGTGAGAGGCCCGTGTACCACACACACAAAAAAAGTTTTATTTTAATATGATTTAAAGTTAAAGAAAAATTGCAGGAATAGTGCAAGGAACTCCAGGAACAATTGTTTGTATTTTGCTCCATTTATCATTCGTTCTTCCTCTCTCTCGCTCCCTCTCTCTTCCTCTCTCTCTCTCTCTCTATATATATATATGTATGTATATATGTAAAATTGTTATTTTATTCAATGGGTAACAATAGATTACAATCATTATTTAATTTAGTGCTCAAATTGTCCCATATTTGATCAATGTAGCCTCTTTAAGCTGTTTCCTGTACTTCTTTGATATGTCCCCTTTATTCGTTGAATGTTTCCTTTTAAGTTTATCTTATACTTTCCCTCCCCTGCCCTAGATTCAGTCTATTTTATAAGGAATTCTGATTTCTTTTAGTAGTCAGTGGTATATAGAAAACAAAATTTGGGTTCTTGGTGTGCTAATTGCTAATGGTATCTCATTGCCTCTCAGCCTTCTCAATGGACATAGCTAGACATATATATTATATTCATTATCTATAGTTCATGCCAGTACCTCCAACTTCTATGCAACACCACAGGATATATTCTAGTCTTCCCCTTTCTCATATGTGGAGTTCCCTTCTCCAATCGTGAGAAAACTGGCTCTTGATATCCTTAATAATCCTTTGCTCAAGTCAATAAAACTTTTTATTTTTGATAAAAGATGAAAAAATTGATATAGAAGAATACATTTTTGTAAAAGAATAGCATGCATGTGTAGTGAAAAAAAATTTGTGGGAAGGGGATAAAACTGAAGGAGGGCTGATATTACCCAGTGTTTAAGCATACTAAAAGCTACATTAACTAAACCAGTGTGATATTGGAACACAAAAATCAACAGAACAGAAGATAGACTGGACCAAATAAACATGAAAATTGAATATTTGATAAAAGTGACATTTTAAACTAAAGGAAAAAATAAACAATATTTTTAAGAAATAGTATTGGGATAATAGGTAATTTGGAAAAATCAAACCATATCATACTGAGAATATGCCTTAAATTTTAGATACTGTTAATTCATTTCCCAAAAGAACCCTATTTTTATCCGAATTATTTTTTAAATGATGCAGAAAATATGTCAAGAATTTATTTTTCTTTTGCATGAATAAAGAAACATAGGCATTTATTAGAATTGAATGGGAATATATAATGCCTGCATATAATTAGGAAGAATAGATAGCTGACTATGTTTAAAAGATACCTATAACTAAATAGCATTTAACCAACCTACCATAATTACTTAATTTTAGAGTTCTTGATAATCATGTCCTGGAGTTTAATTGCAAGTATTTATCATCTGCTAATACATTAGCAGGTTTTATTTCTTTGTCAGGTGATCTGGCTCACAGTGTCATTTTAAGCAATGAAACACAAGATAGTTAAGTTTTTACAGAAATCAGTATGAGAAGAAAATACACAGAATGTTGACTCTAGATGATTGATGTAGTTCAAGAGGTGAACATCAAGAAATCAAAATGTAAGTGCTGGGATCCTATAAGTTAACCCTGAGAGAAAGTTGGAGAGACATAAGAGACAGACTCTGACTACTTAAATAATATGCCTCGGACCAGCAGAATGTCACTCTTTCTATGTATAAGATAACCACAAAAAAAGGTTATCCAAGTGAACACCAAGCTGAAGAAGACATAGAGCAAATTTGTATCGATCTTTTCTTGGATTCATATCTCTATTGAGTTCCCACACGTCTTCCCAAAGAAGACATTCCTTGGAAATTTTAAATCAAGGCATTAAAATAGGGAAGGAAAAAATCCCCAAAACAATTCCTTGAAGTGTTGTCATGTAGAAAGATGGTCATATTTCTTCTTTCTGTGACCCCCAAATTTTGTAGTTAGCCCATATCTTTCTTTTCTAGTTATTTCCATAGGCAGAATTAATTGAAATGAGTTTGGTGTACCTAATCAAAAAGTACTTAACCTCCATGGTTTACTGGTTTCAGAACTTTTGTCTTACTGAACATGTGATTGTTCCAGTACAGAAATTGCTTTCATTAAGACCATCAGTGGCTTCCTTACTGATAACTTTAAAAGAAGCATTTCTGTTCTCTTTTTACTTTTTAAAGTTTTAATTTGTTCTCTTTTTAATTGCTGTGCACATTTGGCACAAGTGACACCTTTCTCTTACTTGACATTCCCTCCAATTTTGTTGTAGGAAAAACTTTCCCTCCAACTCTCCGGTCTCTCTGACATCTTCACTGATAACGCTTCCCTCTCTATCCTTTCACTTGCCAGGATTTTGTTCTTGGGTCTTCACTCCTCTAACCTACATGTTCTCTCTGAGCTATACCATCCACATTCATAGTTTTAGATTTATGTTGCAATACCTCCACCTTCCACACACACATTTTATATCTATAACTGATTTCTTTCCTCTCTCCCTGTAATTTAAACATCCATTTGCCCATGAAACATCTCCACTTGGGCCATCCTTTGGTATTGCAAACTCACTATGCCCCATCAGTGAACTTTTAAATTTTTAATTAAAAATTAATTTTTAATTAAAATTTTTAATTAAAAAATTTTTTATACAGAAGGTTCTTATTAGTTATCTATTTTATACATATTAGTGCATATATGTCAATCCCAATCTCCCAATTCATCCCACCACCACCACCCCCAGCCCCATCAATGAACTTTTGATCATACTTTTTTTTCTTTTTATTTCATTATTTTTCTTTTTATTTCATTATTATTCTTCTTACTATCTGATTCTTCCCAGTTGGTGGTGGTACCATCCACCCAGATATTAAACCAGAAATGAAAGTATTGTCTTAAAATCCTTTTCTTTCTTATTCAATATACCAAATTATTCACTAAGTCCTAACAGATACCTGTTAGTATCTCGAATAGGCTTTCTTTTCCAATTAATGCCTTTGCCTTACTTCAGGTCAGTATCATCGCTCACCAAGATTAATTACTCTAACAGACTTTTTACTGATATCCCTACACCCAGACCTGTTCTTCTCAAAAATGTCTTCCACGTGTTTATCAGTGAAGTCTTCCAAAACTGTAAAGCCGAAGGTGCCATTTTCCTGACTGTAGCCCACCAGTGACTACCCATTGCTTGTTGAATATAGTCTAAGCTCCCCATTTGGCACATATGATTTGTCATCTGTCTGATTTTCCAGCTTTACTTCCTGCCACTCTCCCACACACTTATACCCTCAGTCATAGGAAGATACCTGCCAGTTCCTTAAAACTATGGTATTTCGTGCTTCTATGTTGTTTTTCACCTTCCTTTGCCTGGACTTTCTCCATTTCATCTTCCTAGTAAACAATTCTCCCCTGCTGAACTTCTACTTACTGGCTAAACCTTGCTAAAACATAATAAATTCCTCTATGAGTCTTTATTTCTCTCCCTTCTGAGTTTCTTTTGTCCTTTTTATGTATTTTATGAATCCATGTATTGAATTGGATTGAAATTACTTTTAAAAGTGGATTATTATTTTCCTTTTAAACTTGAGCTCCCCTAGGAAAGAGCCTGTGTTTTAATAATCATTGTTGTCCTAACCCCTGGTACATCTTTTGTCACACTGGCCAGTGAAATTAAGCCATGTTTTTTTTGTTTTGTTTTGTTTTTTTGCGGTACGCGGGCCTCTCACTGTTGTGGCCTCTCCCGTTGCGGAGCACAGGCTCCGGATGCGCAGGCTCGGGGCACGAACCCGTGTCCCCTGCACTGGCAGGCGGACTCTCAACCACTGCGCCACCAGGGAAGCCCAAGCCATGTTATTTTTAAAGATAGTATATAAAAGGCAAAAATTTACCTAAAACCAAAATTTACTTTTCAATGTCCATAAACAACATGCTATATTCGAGACTAAATACTCATTTTCCATACTCCCAACACAGCCAGTTTTCTCTTTGTAGTTGGAGGAGATTGTTGTTTCTTTGACTGTATACCAGGTGAAGAAGTTAGTATAAAAAAATATCCCTATCTTGAAATACAAGTAGCATGCAACAAATGAAATTCTCATATTATGAGAGATTCTTGGGGATGGAGATCAAGGAAACAGCAGATTTACTTCTTCCAGCTCAGGGGCACTTGTGAGTAAGCCCTTTCTGAGATGAAAAGCAAGAGGAATTCTGGAAAGGTTGGGAAGGTGAAAAACTTGACAGTGAAGGTTCCTTCAGATTCCAGGAGTCTATGATTCTATTTATAACAAATAACTCACTATCTCAAGGCCAAAAATGGACATCCATGAGCTCCTATACTGAAACAATGTATACATTTAAAACAACAGCAGTGTTCTGTATTTGTTGAACAACTGAGGAAAGTGAGTTCACAATCTCCACAATTTTAAGAAGGTTAGAATCAATTAATAATGATACTTGGAGCTCCTTATTGGAAAAGGGAATTGTTAATGAAACAGGAGCAAAAGAAGAGGGAGAAGATAAAAATGCAGAATGACTGTGAGAAACAGAGAAAGGGAATCAAAGTGAATCATATTAGATGGCCCTAATCATTGGAGGCACTAGTGGTTAAATGCACGGGCAATAGAGGAAAGCAGTCCTGGCCTCAAATCTTTGCTTGGCCAGTCCCAGTTGTGCAATATTAACTATCTCTAAAATAGGGATTCTAACTCCTGTGCCAGGTTGCTGTCAGGAGATTTCAATGTAATAGGGTTTGTAGAGTATTCAGAAGTGCCTGGCTCATAGTATGTGCTTAGTGAATGCAACAGTTGTCAGTATTATCCTTGTAGTGGAATATAGTGGGTAGGTAACCACATAGGTAACTCTGAACAACAAGTCTATGAATGGGACCCATCCAGCTTTTTTGGTGAAGGTTAAGTATCTATCTAATAATGTGATTTTGAAAGAGGGTTGGGAATTCTAATTAATGAATTAATTTTTTAATGATTTGGGTTGCTGGTGAGCATGATTTTAAAAAGGGGATTGCATTACGGACATACACCTCAGCATTGCAGAGAAATTCTGTATATTGAGGATAGAACCACAACTTCATTTATGTATTTAATCTGACTTGTTTTTTTCCTAGAGTTTGTCAGTGATATTTTGACCAAAAGTTTTATTTATCCACTCTTATTCAGTAAAGATTATACAGCAAACAAATAGTAAAACTTAAAATTTAATACCTCCATATTTAATCTTCTGCTTTTTTTGGTTCACTTACCCATGCATGTGTAACGCTTACATTGCGAGAATGGCCCAAATCAAACTAATGTGTCTCTGAAATCAAGCCTGAATTCTTGCTAGGGTTGTACCTAATTCAAATGATCAGAGTATTATATTTTCCAAGATGTGATAGTAAACCAAGATGCCTTTTTCTTGCAGATCTGAAATTCATCTGAAACAATTAATAGCAGAGGGAAATCTGCTATTAAAACATATTCTAGTGTGATTATGGGGAGGCAATGTTAGTAAGAATAAAGATATCAGCATCAGATAGAACTGGATTCAAATCCTATTACTATAACATACAAGACATACAGCCTTTGGCAGCTTATATAATTTTTCTCAATTCTAGTTCCTTCAGTGTTCCTTGAAAGTAAGAAAATCTACTTTCTAGGTGTGTTATGTAGAATTAACTGAAATAGTGCATATAAGGTATTCTGTCTAACATATAGTAAATGACTGATAAACACATATCAACTCCCTTGCTCCCATACTTTCCATTGGGCCAGGTGGAGAAAAGAATAGATGAGGGAAGACTGTCATTTTCTAGGACTATAGAGCAGGATAAAAGTTCATAATGTTTTAAAAAGATGCAGAATTTCTAAGATAGACTTGGTTTCCAATATTTTGTCAGGTATTGGGCCTTGTGTTAGATGATGCAGTAGAAAACGTGTTTGGTGCTGAGCTTGGGAAAATGTTCAATGACCAGCTTAAATCTGCTATGGATATAAATTTAGAGTTTAATTAAATGAATGTACAAATAAATTATGGTAACTATAATATGTCATGGAACAATTGATAGGAATGATGCATTGATATGAAAAATAAGATCATACTTCCAGAGATGAGATTGACTACAGTAGATCATTTCAATGCATATGGAATAGGGGAAAGTCAGCAGAAGTGGAGAGAAAAGCTAAAGTGGACTGAGTTTTTTGAGAAGTGAATGGATATAAGGGTACAAATATATGTGGTCTGTAGTTATTCTCTCAGTTAATAATATTTTTATTTTAAAAAGGTATAGGGGTAAGCGAACTATTTCTTTACATTTGAGTTATTTATATAGAACCTACCACACGTACTATTAAAAGCTTGGCAAACTGAGTGGCTGCTTCCATTCAAAGTCAGTGTGAATCACGATTATCTCTATTGCTGTCTAATTCTAAAAGCTTTGAGAGTCAATAGGCTAGCATTTAGGAATTTTCCATTTACTGACATTGATTCAATACATTTCTTGGTGGTAGCTCCACACATTTATTCATAGGCATTACTGGAAGCTTAAGACAGATTAAAAAAAACCTGCCAATCGGATTTAAAGTCATGTTGAAACCAAGCTTAAAATATGGAGGAAAGCTGGTAATGATGACTCAGTACGGAAGCTAAGTTAATGATTTAGTGATGAATTTCAGATCTGCAGAGAAACTGAACCAGTCTCAGCATGCAACTACCTTTGGACAACTTTCACTGACTGAAGAATTGCAGATAAGAACATTTTTGGCATGTTTCGAGAGTAATGGAATCCTTTGAATCAAATGCTTTTAAACCGTGATATCACATTGATTATTTTCCTAATTGCAACCCCTCTTCTTATGTGATGGTGCAGCCTCTGTGATTCTGCGGGCTAATGTGATGGGAACCACTCCACACTGCTTCAGTAACAATGTACCCTCCAAATCATGTGTTGTTGCCTGGTGCTTAGGGCTGATATAACACTGCTTGCCTTTCTTCTTAGCCTGTTTGCTGAATATCTATTCATCCTTTGAGGCCCTGTCCAACCATCTCTTTCTTAGTCCTCTGACTCAAAGGGGATTTTACATTAAGGAGGTCTCTTTTTTTTACGTTTATTTAACTACTCACTATGCAAAAGCCACTTTCTTTTATAGTAGATTTAATGTTGCTTGATACACATTGAGCGGTGGGTTTGTGTTTGGTTATGAGAATAGTTTTTAAATGATTCTCTTTGTTGTTGACGTTTTCACAGAATGTCACACTCATTCAAAGGAAGTTGTTTGAGTGCCAGCACTAAAGGCTGTCAGAACTTGTGGGAGTGCTAAGTGGAACCAATCAAATTCTAACTGACCTGTTTCTACTTCAGTGACAAAGAGGAATTTTTCCTACTTTGTGAAGTGGAAAGGCTCAGCTCTCATACCTGGCTGAAGAGTTAGCCAATTTGGGGGACAGATTTTCCTTGCCACTTGAAGCTATAAACCTGGTCTTCCTTATTAATTAATTTTAGAAAATAATTCTGATGTAATTTTTATTGAATAAATAGACAATAAACTTTAAGTGTGACACACAAACAAGAAAATCTAGTTTAAATCCATTAACTAGGTAGAATGTGCTTTTTGCCCCAAGGCAGAAAACATTTTTAGTCAAATTGAGAACCATTTCCAAAGTGATTTTTAGATGCCTTGTCAATTTTAATATCCCCATTGTATTTCTTCTCAGATAAGTAGAGTTCCTGATTTGAAGAAGTGTAATGACAAATATTTTAAGATGAAACACATACGTAATTATTAGAAAATGTTTTGAAGCATTGCAAGAGATCAGTGAGAGTCTATTTTTAGGTTATTACAGACAACACATGAGGGAAAACACATTTTCGGAATAACTTGACTAGATTTATTTTTAAGGTAGTCAGGAACAGTTAGATGTTCTGATCTTTCCCTTAGTGTATTGCATCCTGCAGAATGTATGTATTCATTCACTGAACAGATGGATGTGTACACAAGTAATTGCACAAATTATGATATTGCTATGAGGGAAACAGTACTGAAGGTACACAAAATTCAAATGGGCTTGTCAGAGGAGGCACCTCTGTGAGGAGGGGAAACGGCAGCTGCATATGAGCAGTGGGCAGCAGGAAGATCATCTTAGGCAGAGGGGGTGGTACATGGAGAAGAGGCAAGAAAGAGCGCCAGTGTCGATGGAAAAAAATGCCAGTGTGGCTAGTGTGGAGTGAGCCAAAGGGTCAGGGTTTTGAGATGGAAGTATAGGTAGATGAGGGGCCAGATAGGGCAGAAGGTTAATATTGTGGTATAGCTACTCACTATGTACCCACAGAAATGAATGAATAAAAAAGCTTCATAGCATAATGGGAACAATGTGCTTTTCTCTCTTCCATTTTGATGAATATGATCTTTCCTTTTTGCAGTCAGCCAGGCATCCATCTTCTTCATGCAGTGTGGGGAGTGGGGTTAATGTTATCAAAGTGAAAGACAAGTAAGAAGCCCAGCTTTGAATACCTAAATGGAAATTTTGAGCCCTCAATAAGACAATAGTGCTGAAAGCCAGGCTTTGTTCACACCAAAAAGGGTTTCCTAAATTCCTGTGATCCAGGCTCATAGACTTGAACACTGAGTTTATTATAAACCATGGACAAAAGACACTCCAGAGATAAAGTAAGGGTTTTTCTGCCATATGAGATGGGGAAAGCATACCTCTTCTGCCCTGGTAAAGGATAGAAAAGGGAACCCTGATAGAAGGCAATTTATGCAAATGGTCAGACAAAGTATTTTGACCTCTTACCTCTGAGCTGAAATCCCAGGGTGGGGAGCATGTTTAGCTGAAAGTGAAAGCTTACAGCACAGTTTTCCAGTGACTTAGTGAGTAGACTACAGCAGAATAAAAATGGTGGTATGGTATGGTATGGTCAATCCCAAGACTTCCTCGGTGCTTGTGTGGGATTGAGGGCTCAGAAAGTTCTGCTTGACCAGTGGGGAATTCAGAAGTCAGCTGAGATGGGCCAGTGTATCTGGCATGCTCCTGCCATGCCCACAGCAAGGGGTCAGGGGATCCCACAGAGAAGTCAAGCATTAACAGCCTTGGCAAAGATCCAGATGAGAGATGTATAGGGGAAGGAAAAAATTTCCCTTTATGCTTTTTAGGTTCTTCTGGCTGGTCTAAAAATTAAATTGATGTGAGACAGATTAACAGGTTAAAATCAAATTTAATTACATACATAATGGGACAGCATAAGAAAAATGAGACCCAAGGAGAAGTTAGGCAATTATATAAGATGGATTATATGCCATCTGAGAGAAGGAGAAGGAGGAGAGTTTGGGACTTCAAAGGGGAGGAAGGCAATTCACATGGAGATGGAAAAATAAATGTTTGGTATATAAATGTTTGCTATGCTAGGCAGAGACAATGGGACACAGAATGGACTTTGGTCTCCAGGTCCAGGAGTTCCCCCTACCACAACTAGCCCATATTCTTCATAGATATCTATGGTGATAATGCTCTTCCTGGATCAGGCCCTTTATCTAAATACTTTTAGGCAGTTAAGGAGGTAAAAAAGAAAGACTTCCTAAGTTATCTGTTTCTTGAAAATAGTCAGCCTAAAATAATCCTCACTCCAAAGAGACACATTTTGGCGTGGCAAACTTTGCTTCCCTGCAGATGTGACTGAGACTTATAGAGTCTTGCAGCTCCAGTAAAGGCTGAGATTGGGCTCAATTAGAAGGAGATGATCATAGTTCCCAAACTGAGCCAACTGAACAAACCAGCCAGGGATTTCAGCAGTAGATGTCAGCAGGGAGCCAAGTGACCAGACACATAAGGGACATGTTGCAGATTCCAGAGAACACAAAGGAGAGCAGGAACCTGTTGGTTTGGGTCTGAGGCTACCTTTTTCTGCCGCTATAAGGTCATAGAAGCCCACCTGTCTATAAACTCAGATACCTCCTTGAAGAAAAACTGTGGGTTGGAGGAAATACATAAAACTGAGCATTTACCAGATATGACTAAGATTTTAGAAAAAGAATATACAAGAATATGATGGGGTAGCATTAATTAGTGCTTTGTGTTAATTCATTCAATAAATAACCATTGAGTGTGTCTTATTTATCATGCACAGGGAATACAACAGACACTAACCCTTGTCCTCCTGGAGCTTACACTCTAGTGAGAGTAGTTCCCAGTTGAAGCTATAGAAAAAAAGAAAACAGAAAACACATAATTAGAAAAAAGAAAACACCTAATTAGAAAAATAAAGATGGGACAATTTATTTTCACATTCAATAGTAGTGTGTTATATATCTTTAATTCCACAACAATGGGGATGAAAAGTATTCTGGTGGTATGCATGACTTTGCTGTGGTTAAGAAGAGCTAAAAATGATTTCAGAGTTTATTCCTGCTTGGACACTAACTTTAAATAACTTGACGTCTTAACATGCAGTCAGTCATAGAGTCACAAAAATATGGGGCTGGAAAGGATCTTAGAGGTCATCCAGCCTGACATCTTAGTTTGACTGGTAAGGAAACAGATGTTCAAAGAATTGAAGATACAATCACTGCTATAGTTGGGATTTAAATATATGTTCCTTGACATTAGTCCAGGGCTCTTTATAATGGAACAGAGCTTCCATTCGGATCTTAGTAGAACACATTCATTGATTATTTCGCCTTGATATCAATAGGCCCTTTCTCGGTCAGGCTCTTATGAGTATGGGGAACACAATGGGCCATGCAATGATGTTTAAGTAGGGTAGAGGATTAGTAGAAGAATAGACACTCATTAGACGGGCTAGTTTCTTCTTTTTCTCTTTAGCATGTGAATGATAGCCCAGAAAAGGCCCAAGCAACCTCAGAGGCAGAGTGTCCACCAAGGTGACAACCTACTCAGTAGGGGTAAAAGCGAGGGCTCAGGGACGAGGCATCTGGGTTCAAATCCCAGCTCTACCACCTATCAGCTAGCTTCATAATCAGTTGGGAACCTTGTAGCAGGAAAGTTTTTAAATAAAAAAAAGGATCAAGTGCTGTCTCTAACAGTGCTGAGTTTTTGTTGTTGTTTGGTTTGGTTTGAGTTCTGGCACATTTTTAGGTGAGGTTCACGGTGTGAACAGGCAAAGGAGTTTTCTGTGGGAGGTAATACCTGTAGGCAGAATGAACTGTCTGGTCTCCTCTTGGGGAGGAGCTCAGGGCCATGGGAACAGAGGAGCTAGGGGGCCTCAAGGAAGGTTCAGAAGATGGAGGAGACGAGATCTTGCCGGTGGTGTTGATGGTGCCTTCGCTGTCTGAGCTGGACTCAGAGTCGCTGCCCCCACAGTAGGCACCCAAGCCTGGGAGGATGCAGATACAGACGGCAGTGGAGGAGCAGTGGATGGAGGGGCCCCTCAGGGACGTGCTTCCAAGAGACACGCAGGATGGGGCTTCTTGATTCTTGTCATCTGGGTCAGGGGCCGATGACAGTTTTTTCACACTGTTGTGCCTCTCTAAGTAAGCTCTTATGCTTCACAGCTCCCGCAAATAGCTTTGCCTGGGAGAATTTGTTCTTGGTACCTGTACGTGTGTGTAGGGGGTGGGAGTGAAAGGGTTAGGCTAAGTCATACTGAAAAAAAGTTTACCATAATAGGAAAAATACAAAAATCATTTCTGATCCCCACCCCCAGAAAAAAACTATTCAAAATAAATTACTTTAGTGTATTTTAATAGGAGATTTAGCCTGTTTATTTTTATGATAAATTTTAGTATTTTGCACAGTACAGTTGTTAATTTAAAGACTATTTTTGCAATTTAAGCAACAATAGTGAGGTTCTTTCATCTTATTGAATAGTACATTAAATTTGAATAAGTTAACAAAGCAAACTTTTCTCTCAAATATTAAGTTTAAATGCTGTTAGAGAAAAAGTTAATGAAAACATTTAAGAAATACATATTTTTTTTTGTGCCAAGTGACTAACTTACAGTTATCTTCTTATGGCTCCTTAAGTTCTAAGATTGGATTTAAAAATAAATATAGTGCATGATATAAGTGGGAATCTAAGTTTTCTACCTTAACTTCAGAGCAAAAAGAATATAAACCTAATGCAAGCAATGATGTTATTTTATGGATTTTCTGTAATTAGTTTAACAACGTTCAGATTCTGCAGTTGATAATCAAGCCTTTGAGCCTCAAGTAGGATTGTATACTTGCTTGTCATTTGAACTGTACCTTGGTTAGATGTTTATTAGTATTGCTGTTGAGTTCCTTCCATCATGTTAATGAAGAAATCATCTCAGTTTTCTAAAATCAAAGTAGACAAAACGAAAGTTAATAATAGAACTAGGACTAGAACCCACTTATTTTATTTTTAGTTCAATACATTCTCAGACTGATTCCATTTCCTAGTGTGGATTAGAACTGCTCAATATGATCAATGATTTATTTTTAATTCTGTTCTTCTTTGTTTGTCCTCTGGGAGGAAAAAAATAGAGGTGTTCTTGCTCCTGTGGACATATTTAGAGGGTGCTAAGAGCTACAGATTGTCACCATATAGATCATATCCCCCTCTGTGACATTTGATCCTTATTTGTATGGATTATTCAACTAAAGCATGTGTGTTTCTCAGTTTTATCACCTTTTATTACATGTATATTTTAAAAACATTTAAATCATGCTTTGAGATGGTTTATTTTATTACATAACATACCTCTGGCCTGGAATCTCATGACATTATCGATTGAGTAGAAATTTTTTTAGTGATTTAGATACAGGAATGTCTCCAAAATAAGTTATATTAAAATATGGGGATTTGCCTTATCTGTAACTGGAACAAAAGTCCCTGCAGTGTGAGTCTAAGTCTTCCAAGTAAAACAATTTTTAATGTCATTTATTTTCAGCTGTTCACAACTTCTTATATCTACTTTTCTTTCTTTTTATTTTCATAAATTAAAATTTGATTGTATAATATAAAAACCTTAGGTTCCCAGGGAGTTTTGGGAGACTTAAAAAATTGTGTTTGTATGTGTGTGTGTGTTTCTATATCTTTTTTGCAGTGTCCCCTCTTAGTTGGAAAGCTACACTTGGGTACAGATATCTGGGTACAATGTCACTGATGGAATTAAGAAATTTTTGTTTTTCTAACTTTTGTAGCTCCGGCTAGCTTCACAGGGGTTTCTGTCAGTTTAAATGGCATCTTCGACTTCAGCCAAGTGTAGGTTATTAGGTTATGAGTGCCAAAAATGTTGAGTCGTCTCCACACTTCATCCAGCGAAAATAAAAGCAGATTGTAAAATAATTATAATCTCTTGAATCTAAGCCAGCCATGCAACCTGAGTCCATCTTTCTTCATTAATTTGTATACAGTTCTTATTTTAACAGAACAAACTTTCAGAGGGTACTCACATGGGACTGCTGAACCAGCTGTACAACTTTTATTTTGAAGAAAAAAGTTGAGCCTCAGAACGGGCTGTTTTAAAGACAGGGAGGGACTTAGCTTTTCCGAGCTTGACCAGCATGTGGAAGGAGTGCTCTCATGGCTGCAATAACCTAGGGAGCTCCTACCTGGGTGCCACGGGGGTAGGAAGGTTTCTGTTTGTTTTCTTCTGTTTCTGAGGGTCCTGTGCACTTCTCTTGTCCCTGTCAACGTGACTCGGTGTTTTTGCACACCCTGCTCTGTCGGGGAGTGCCCCAACGTGCCTGTCTTATGTGGCCTCTATGGACACACTGCTCAGCTGGCAGAGAGCAGGGAAGTTTTCTCGAGCACCCAAAAAGAGAAAGAGAAAACTACTTTTTCCTTCTGGGCTCCTTGCAGCACAATAGATCAGGATAAGCTTCCACATTCTCTCCCTGGATTTCTGGAGTGGTTTCCAGGAACAAGTTAAACTTTCACCTTTAAATGGATGACCATGTCACAATCAGGAGGAAACATCTCCAAAGACCCATCTTTAGGTAAGTCATGCTACATCCTAGGTGGCTCCAGGGCTATCAGGAAAATTAATTTCTCTTTTTCATACTTAACTTGGGAATTCTGGCACTAAGCTACAGCAAAGCAACAAAGAGTTGCCTAAAGTTTAACTTCATGCATACCGAAGGAGTCCTTTTATTTTCTCTTTTCTGAAAACCTATGCCCAAGCTTTTATTAATTCTTCAAAATGTAGTTTAGAAATGCATTGCATTAGCTTTTTATGCACATGAATGACATAGCACTGGAAAAACTTCTGAAACATTATGCAATCCCTCCCTGTTTCTAGTGGTTGCATAGCTCTGTAAATGGGAAATGTTGTGCTTGGTTCTTTCAACTGATTTCTCTCAGAAGTAGTATTTCAGTGCTGTGAATGCTACACTTTTTTGAAGTAATATATGGGGAGACAAATTTGAACTTGATGGCTATTATACTAGAGTGTGTACATCTTACAGCTAGTTCAGGAGTATCTGTATAGCAGTTAAAGAAACAGTAGGGCAATAGGAGATATTTTACACTGGGGTGGAATCTTGGGCCAGGCAGAATGTAGATCTAGTATAATGGATTGGGCTAAGGTTTTATTATGAGGGGAGAGACACTCTTTTTCTAAGAGAGCAGCAATTTCTTCATTGACTCTATAACTCTTGATTCTTTAGTTACCTGATATGTGCTTTAGAATCCAGAATTGGGAATTAAGAATTTTAAAGTAGCTAGAAAATGAACACAAACAATTTCTGCCTCTTAAAACAGACAATTAAAAAAAGTTAATTATATAACAAATTTGTGTTTCCCCCCAGATAATATCTGAAATATAGCAAAGATACTACATGTTAACAATATTAAATGTTAAAGTCAATTTGCAGCCACTGGTTGTTGATCTTGAATTAGCAACAGGATGATAGAAGTTTATGGGTGGAATTCCTGATATTCCGTGTTTGTTAAATAATGAATAAGAATGGGCCTCAAGGAGTATAGTTATATAAAATGTTTCCATTTTATGTATTGATTAAGCATTACAACAATATTATTGGTTGCAAATAATATACTCTTGCAATGCTTAAAACAAAATGTTAGCCCAAATCTGTTTTAAAACCTTTTGAAGATAAATATTTTTAAATCTATATTATGGATTTCATATAATGTATCTACTTAAATGTGCATTTGTAAATTTAACCAAAAATCCAAAATGACGCCCCCACCCAAATGTGTATTCGCCTGCCATATTTCTTATGGCAGGAACTAGAAAAGTTCTTCCAGTCCCTACATAATTCACTTCTATTTTCTCTCAAGTGCATGTGTGACTTCAAAGAGGTATGAGAGTTGCACAGATAATTCCAAACTCAACCGCACTGAGGCATCACTTGAAGAGGGCACCTTCAGAAGTTTAGGAGGGCAAGGTTATGTTGGATAAAATCAGATCCACTTAGCCATCAACTTTAGTGTATTACTCCATTGTGGAGCTGTTGCGATTTGTGGCAGGTGATCTTTCATTGGTTTATGCCAAATCCTTGTCTCCTCCTGATAAATTATATGCTAAGGTGCCACTCGCAGGGGAATTGCAATTCGACTGTGCTTCTGTTATTTTTCATATAAAGAGCAGATCCTTTGTGGAAGGTGGGATTCTTTGTCCAGATAATTAGAATAAAATTTGGTAAATTCAAATTATTGCTTCATGATCCTGATGACCTAGAAGAGAAAACACAGCTACCAAAGAGGACATACTTTCACCCAGGCAATTATTTCAAGTAAGTGTTGAAATGGGTCCCTGACTGAAAACATGTTAAGGCTAGATGTGGGGTGGGATTGATTGGTCAACTGGCATGTTGACAAATGACTTTGCTTTAATCAGGATGTGATTGTGATGAGGGAAAAGGGAGGTGGAGAGTATCTTAAAAGATCCAAATGACTAGATGTAATTCCTCAGAGAAAGTTTTAGGCTGTTCTTTAGTAAAATGCAGCATGGGCTTTCTAATAGCTAGTTGTGCTTTTGGGCAAGCTGGGAAGTGGTTTAAGCTTGGCTTTGGCATCTTTGGCCCATATCCCATGTCTCACTTCATTTTCTTTGTCAGCCTCCTTTCGCAGCTTCCTTGTCCTCTTGGGCTCTTCCTGGGCTGTCCAGCCTTTCACACTGAGACATCTTTCTAGGTCTGCCCTTTCTGGTCAGAGACCCATGTACCAGACCTTTCCTTCTCGTATGTACTTGTGTGCACCCCACTTCCTAAGGGCTTTGCACACTGTTTCTCAATCCACATGGTAAGCAAATCTGTGCTAGAATGTTTCATATGTGCTAGTTTACAAGTTTAACAGAAATTTTGTGAAGTATCTTTGCTTTTTATAAATAATTCATTTAAAATTTTAGTCTTTAAGAGAGATCAGCCCAGAATTTATTTTAGGAACATCTGAAATATTGACACCATTCAAATTTCTATATACATGCTACTTTCTTCTGGAGTTGAACCCACAGTTTTAATTCAATTCACCTGGCATTCTCTGGTTGACTAGACATGTCCATAATCTGGGATATGGCACTGGGGAGGCCAGACATTATAACAAAAAACAAACCTTACCTACCTAGGTAGGTAAGGTTTACCTATACTAGATGATATACTATCATCTAGTATATATCTAAGTAACCATGGAACAGGCCAATGATGGGTGCCAATAAAGAGATAACAACATTGTGGGAAATTATAATGGAAAAGACAGATTTCAGACTAATCTGGTACCTAAGTGAATTGAGAAAGATAAGAGCAAGATTTTTTAATTTTAATTTTTGAGACTGAATTAATATCAATTTTTCATCAACATGATCTCCCTAAATTTCAGATAGTAAAAGTCATCCATCAAGTGTAAAAAATTAGTTGACAGGTTTTTAGAGGAGATGATGAATATTGAAACTCCATGGCTGGTATGCTATTGGGAAGGCTGGGAGGAATCTTACATGCTATTAAGAAACTGTCTCTAAGAATGTGTCTCCTACAGTGCTGATTCCCAAATCATTTCACATAGTTAGGTTGTTAAATCTATGTTTTAAAAGTCTATCATGGAAATTTTTGATATACATTTTCATGTCAGATCTGTGAAGCAAGGAACAAAGGCAGAATTTCTCTTATGGCCGAGGCGGGAGTATATATGATCTCTTTCATGCATTTCACATGTTACTTTGGGATCAATGAGACTATTCAGCCCTTAGCATATATAAATGATGCATCTCAGACATATTTTGTGGTTCTGCCTGCAGATGTTCTTGCAGCTCAGACTTGTACCGAGAAGAGATGGTTCTCCATTTACTCAAGAGAGACACTTTAGGCTTTATATTGTAATTTTCCAGGAAGGAAACACTATTACAAAACATGTATTAATGTGTTTTCCATCAACAACACTGAGTTTGTTCCTCAGCACTTAGAAAATAAAATTGCATAGATCTTTAAAATCTAAGATATGAATCAACACGATATGAGAGCCCTCAGATACACACATTCTTTAGACCTTTAAAAACTTCTTTTTCTGTATTACCACAGAGTTTTATCTCTAGTAATCATAATCTCTTTGTATAAAAAGATTCATCAATTTACAGCACATTTCAGTTGAAGTACCTTTATGTAACTTCAGTAAAACAATTGCTGAAGACACTTCCATCTTATTGCATACTCATATTGCTTAGTGAACTTTCTATATTCCCAGGGGATGAATCAGTCTTATACTTTGATACACGAAAAATCTGTTTCTCCTAATAAAATTGCATCAGTGAAAATAATTCTTATCTGAATTTCACTGCCATGAAGTGTTTAAGTCTGGGTTTTTGTTGTAATTATCTCCTCCCACTTGATTTGATATTTTATTTTATCAAATTCTATTGTATGTGCATCTTTTCTTTTTCTGTTTGTTGCTTCAAATTCTTTCTGAAAATAGGTAGAAAATGAATTAAAAAATAAATTGAAACTCTTCTCACATGTTAAGCCTTATTTTGTGTTTTTTAGAACCAACAACCTTTTGAACCTCTTTCAGAATTCAAAAGTGGATAAGTTATTTTTGGGGTGACTTCTCATTAGAAGTAGCACTAAAAAGCTACAAATGAAATCATACAAATAGTTCTTCATCAGCCCTAGAATTGAGAACCCGTCTATGCATCCAGGAGCTGAGACAGTAAAGTGTAAGTCGAATGGCTGCCAGGGCCCAAGACCAATGAAAATCATGTTGGGTTCTTCATAGCATTTAGAACATGCTGTTTCTTCTCTTTATGTCTTTTCAAAGTTTTATTTTTACAAGTGTCTGTTAGCAGAGGAATTCTGAGTGTATTTTTGGCAGGCATATTCTCTTCACTTGAAGATGTAGAAAGCAGTGAGATGCCTAGGAAAAGAAAAGCGGTCCTAATTTTGTTTGTTTGTGGACCTACTGGGGATGGTTAGTACCCTATTGCTGGGTATGAATTCTAATTTCTAGGTTGTGATCTATTCTTTATAGAGAAATAGCATAAAATATCTGTTACATATTTAAAATCATATACCTTTTGGAGTGTAATCATTTTTATTTAGTCCCACTTTATGTTCAGTGTATTAACATCAGTGTCAAAGCTAGATCAGAAGTTGCTAATATGCAGGGTTGATACCATATTTCTGATTTTTAGACAGTAATAAGTAATCAGTAATATTACTGATTTTTAGACAGTAATAAGGTGGAGCACCTGACTGCTTTGCCGATTTACAGTAGTTTTCTAGGTATTAATTATTCCATGTTTCAGACCCATTTCCTTCAGTGTTTTGGGAACAATAGAAAACGTGAACAAATAATATAAAATAATCACTTCAAAATTTAAAGAAATTGTAATACATTATAGGACATTGGTATTTTTGTCTCATAAATATTTATTTATGACATTCTGTGCTTTAAGTCTCTTTTTAACACCTTCTCACAAAAAATGTGTACTTTAGAGAGAAATGTATTTAGTATAAAGTCATCAAAGTGAAAAGTAATTACATGGAAAAAAGTGTGAACTGTTGAAGTAGTATGGTATATTAAATACCTTTTCTTTTATGAAATGTATTTCCTCATAAGAAAAAGCTCTATGTAAATCAAATCCAAAATATAACTCTATATTTATGAAAATATTTTGCCAGTTTTTGTTTCTAAGAAATTGTGAATTCATTTACTTAAAAAAGAGAGAAAAAGGAAAATGAATTGACTTGCAATGGCTACATAGTTATATACTGGAAATTTCGTTTCAGGGTTTTTTTTAAATAAATGATAATTTTTATGTAAGTGACAATTAATTGATTGATAGAACAAAATAATTAACATTTAAGTTATTTCCACTTGCTATGAAAGTGAAAAATACTTCTGGAGGTGGGAGGGAGGGAGATGCAAGAGGGAAGAGATATGGGGATATATGTAAATGTATAACTGATTCACTTTGTTATAAAGCAGAAAGTAACACACCATTGTAAAGCAATTTTACTCCAATAAAGATGTTAAAAAAAAAAACTTCTGGAAAATAGACATAGTGATATGAATTTAAAGTCTATGACATTATCAAACACAATGCTAATTAATAGAAGAACAAATATATTTTATAACAGACATATTCATTACAAATTAATCTTTTAGTTGTCTAGGTCAAGATGTTGTTGCTGCTGGTCAAAGGTCATTGTATGACTTATAGGGAAGGAATAGACACAATTGATCTTTAAAATAAATTACGAAGATCAGGGTAAAACAACAAATACATTTGAATGTAAGACAGGAAATGTTTATCAAGGAAAAAACTATCAGACATTGTGGTGCCTTTTTTTCCCCCCAGTTGTGATAAAAGTAGCTCTAATTTTTAAATGGTCATCACAAATAGATAAACTGTAATTTGTCATACATTTTAAAGTCAGGAAGAGAGTAATTCACTCCTGATATTATTTCACCCACAATTTACAAAAATTTCAATTATGTCCAATAAACTTATCATCACTAGTGGCAGCAACAACATTAGGTGGTAACAATACCAAGAGCTACTATTCATCAAAATCTTAGCATATTTTTAGACAAGGTACAAGCATATATTCTTCAGGGCAACTTCATGAGGAAGTATTAAATTCATAATTAATGATTTTGGGTATGGATCCAGGAAAAAGGAATAGATTAAAACATGGGAAAGCATCTCTCACTCAGGAGCTATGCAAATTTTGTTTCCTAATCTCAAGGTGCTTGGTGCTGTTTGCGTCCATCTAGGACATCAGTATGATTTAGAAACTGCTTTTCAAAGATCTGAAATATTTGAAATGAGCAAGATCAAGATTATGCAGGTAAAATGATCTAGTGGGGATAATTTTATGGTTTTATACCATCTGGAAAATTTTATATTTGGAATAATCAGCCTGTTACCTATAGTTTTAGGTAAAAAGCAATGAAAAATAATGATAATAGCAATGAAAAAATAATAGTAAGGTTAAAGATGACCTGTAGGTTTATAGAGAATAAGGTTAAAGAAGTCTGCAGTATTTATAAACCTAGTCTCTTTGGTTCTGTGACTCAACATGACATAATTCTGATAGTTCTCATGGGAAAGCTTCAGTTTATTTATGTATTTGATTAAGGCTACTTGGACCTGATCTCTAATTGAGGAAAATCCAACGTTTCTTGAATTGGAGCTGCTGGAAGTGTAGGGGGCAGTCACAGTGCATTTGAAGGAACAGATGATAAAGCTTCCAGAGTTATCTTTGTAACATCCCAAACCTGTTCCATTAGAGTCATATTTTTTGTTATGGAGAACTGTAAATTCTGAGTCAAATTTGTGTCCATTTTTGGTGTTTTGATGACTCTAGCTTTTAGGATCTTAGGATGTTATTTTTAGAAGTGTTGCTTATTACATCAAAACAGATATTTAAATGTTAATTATATACTCATTAACAAATTGTTTTTAGGCATTGAAAGTCATGGGCTCTTATTATGAAAATCATTGCTTCAGCTTTAAAAATATTAATATTTAATTTGACATTTTTAAGGATCAAAGAGCTTGGAACAAATTGTTTGAAGACCTGTGGTAATGAAGAACAGTAGGGTTGCATCTTTAACATACAAATGTGGCGATTTTTTGAGTCCTAATTAAAGAAGGAAAAGAAAATTGTAGTAGGTCAAGTTACTTTTAAATTGTATCATTAAATTAAAATTTGGATGAAATTAGGGACGTGATAATCTGGACCACCTGTCTGTTGGAGATCTGTAAGGAAGATTTCAAATGCTTGTAACCATTCAAGTGGTGGTGTCTTTGAGAAACAACTAATAGAAAAACAGAGACTCTGTAATTTCTGTGCCCACTAATTAAGCATTGGCTTCTCAGTCCAGCTGCATCCAATTGTTTCTAATTCTGTGATCCCATGTCATTTTATCTGCATCTCTTTTACTGCACGTTTCACTCCAGTCTATTATAATTACTTAAGGCGATCAACTCTCCTCCAAAACTGTAGGATTCCTAAGGCTGGAATCCATATTGAATCTCTGTATTTCCTATAACTTTCGGTAGAATGTGAGTCATAAGTTAGAACTTACCAAGTCTTTAAACTTGAATACCTAAAGGGACCAGGTCAGTACTGTAAATGTTTGAAATAGGAAGTGCTGGGAACTGTGATAGATGGAAAACACAAAACATTTGGTTTCACATTTTTAAAAACACTGATAGACTGAACAAAATCCAACTGAAGCCTGTTAGCTGGTGACCCTTTAAATGAATGAATGATAGAATGACTAATTTGTTTGCTTAGGTCCACATAGTGGTCATCTCTCCATTTTTAGGGTGAATGATGGCCAATAAATCTTGGATGAAAATTCTGGCAGCTACATCCAAGAGGATTACTAGAGGAGTGGGTACTTGGCTCTTGTTTCTAATACCAGTTAAAGAATGAGAAAACCAATATACTCCACAACATACTTATACTGCTAATCTGTATATAATTTTGTAGCATTAAAGGAATAGATGAAGAAATATATAATTGTTGAATGAATAAAATGCATTCATTTTAGCCCCAACTTGAATTATCCTAGAATCAGGGAATTCAATGCTGATATCTTTGAACAACTATGACTTGTTAGAAAGTACTTTCTCAAATGAAATCTGTCTTCCTATCAATACAACTTTTTCTCTCTTAGTAGAACTGGCACAAGAAGGATCCAAATGTTCTCTTTCACAGGACAGCCCTTCAAACACTGAAGACAATTGTGTTAGCTATCACTGTTTTTAAATCTCCCTAAAGCATAGCGACTTAAAATGACATGAGTCTGTAGATTAGCTGAGTGGTTCTGTGATCTGTGCCAAAGTCGGTTGATCTCAATGAAGCTTTCTCATGCATCTGTGGCCAGATGGTGGGTTTGCTGTGAGCTGGCTGGTCTAGGAGAACCTTGGTTATACAACTTGGGTTTCCTCCATGTGTACCACTTATCCCTCCAGCAGGTTAGACTGAACATGTTCTCACGGTAATAACAGGAATTCATGAAAAGAAGGATAAACTCACACTTTTTCAAGCCTCTGATTGAGTAAAGTTGTTACTTCTCATTGGAAAAATCAGAAAGTTACAAGACCAAGCCCAGAATTGGTGGGGGAGGGCATTAATAAAAGGAAACACATTAATTAATACAATTAATGCTCTCCAAAAGCGCTTATGCTCTTTCTGATTCTTCTTTCCTTTAGTCCAGCCATAGTTCATTCAGCCATTGAAGATACAAAAATAATTTGAATTTTTCTTTTATGCTGTTAAAGTAATCTGAGTGACCAGGGAGAACAGGAAAAAATATATATTAACAGAATAGTGAAGTCTAGTTGACCCTTCGGTGGCTGATGTGTCAAATGTGCCTTACCTGACTCCAGGCTTATAGCATGCCTGAAATTCCTGGTTTAAAAAGTTAAAAAAAGTTTAAAGTTAAAAAAGTTTCCCCTAATTGCCTAAAACATGAGCTATTACACACATTATGACCTATACTTTCCTAACTCCTCTTGGAGAATTGATTTTTACCAAGTGTCATGCTAACAGACTTGAGAAAATTAGTTATTTTAATAAAAGCTGAATATAGTTATGTATATAATTTTGGGCAATTCGATTCCAATTCCATTAAAACTAAGACATGGGCTTCCCTGGTGGCGCAGTGGTTGGGAGTCCGCCTGCCGATGCAGGGGACGCGGGTTCGTGCCCCGGTCCGGGAGGATCCCGCATGCCGTGGAGCGGCTGGGCCCGTGAGCCATGGCCGCTGGGCCTGCGCGTCAGGAGCCTGTGCTCCGCGGCGGGAGAGGCCGCAGCGGTGAGAGGCCCGTGTACCGCAAAAAAAAAAAAAAAACTAAGACATGGAAAGAAGGCCTTGTAAATAGTAAAATAAAATAATACTTTCTTATGCATTTGAATAATATTCGTCTCATCCATAATGTGTATTCCCTAGGGATTTATGATTATTATCTTTTAAAAATGATTTATTTTTATGGGATAGATTTATGATATTGTTTTCTATTACTGAACCCTCCCAAACACTACCATAATGAGTAAATGTTTTCATAAAAGCCACAAATTATAAAATTTCTCTTTTAAATCATTGATTCACAAAATGAATGTTTGCTACTGACATTAGAATTGCAGCTTACAGAACTAAACTGAACTAAACTAAACTACTCCAAACTAAAACAAAACAAAACAAACTTCTGAAATTAACCTCAGGGATTCTGCTTCAGTAGGTCTGGGAGTAGAAAGCTTTGATTATTTCTTCATGCTCCCTGTTCTATGCTGATTGACAGCTAGATTGGGAGCCACTTTCCTTTTCCTTAAAATAGGAATTCCATAAAATTCCTATTTTATGACATAATTTACATAAAATAGGAATGGAAAAGCACAGTAGTTTGGAAAACCTTTTAATAAAGTTACCATCAACATTGGAAATGTAAGCCCAATAATTTTTTTCAGGTGAAATGAATTTTGTTAATTTAATAAATAGGTAAAATATATTCTATGTGAAGCAGTATATTACCTCCCCTTACTCTCCCACCTCTGGCAACCACCAGTCTGTGCTCTGTATCTCTGAGCTTGTTTTTTGTTTTGTTTTGTTTTAGATTCCACATATAGGTGAGATCATACAGTACTTTCTTTTTTCATTCAAAATGTCTATGGGTACAGGGGATCTGTGCATATGAAGAGGGCTAAGTTTCTCCTCTAAAAAATCTTAAACCCTTTTTTAGGATGTAGGTCTATAAAGTACAGAGACAAATTACCATGGACTCCAGAGCAATTGTTCTCAGCATTGGCTGTCTTACAATCACTGGGGAATTGAAAATCCCAATACCAGGGTTGTATCTCAGACCTATTATATCAAAATTGCTGGATGAGACTCGGGAATCAGTGTTTTTTAAAAACTCTCTAGGTATTTCTAATGTATAGCCAAGTTTGAGAACTACTGCCTTAAAGAGAAGCACACATGAAAGACAATGACAGAAGAGGGAGGAACATTTGAGGATGAACATGAAGGGTGCATAGGCTTTTGACAGGCAAGTAGCAGAAAGAAAGGACATCAAAAAGATGGCATAGCATAAGCAAAGACATGGGAATACAAAAGTGCATGAAGTGTTTGGGAGAGTTTTGCCAATAGGGAGAATTCCTGAATGGCCAGCATAGAGCTGAGCTTCTGTGTGTGGAAAAGATGTGTAGCTGAAAGTTTGGTTAGGGCTAGCGAGTCAAGGGCCATACTGCATTTATTTTATAAATATGTGCTGTCACCCATCTGCTCTGTTGTTAAAACCGACAAACCTGATGAACCAAACTCCTGAGCTCGGTATTTCCAAAATGCTTTTTCATCATAGGGCACTATTCCCCTGAGATACTCTGAACAAAACATCAAATAAGTTTGGAAAATACTGCCTGTCATACTCATTCTCCTCTTAGAGATTTACAAGGAATATTAGAATTCGTGAAGTAAAATAAGATTGTTTATTCCAGTATTTCCCAAATCATATTCTATTTCTAATTAGTATTTAGTATCCAGAAATTAATGTTTCAAAGTACACATTTTTGTTCCCCTAAATTTTTTCAGAAAATGTCTCCTTTATTTTTCTGAAATTCATTTTGTTATCGGGTAGTCTTGTTTTCATCCTTTAATTATTTCTTTTCTTATGTTACCTAGAATATAGTCTGACCCCAGGAAATTTCTCCACAGTTAATATTTTTTATCTACTCTTAGAGAAGCTTAGGCAAAAAAATTTTGCCTAGTTGAGAGAATAGTTAATGTTCTATTACATAACTGTGATGGTGTGAGTTTAAAAAAAGGAAAAGAAATATTTTGAAAAGATTGAGAAGTGATGAACAAAGTCACATTATTGAAACAGCTGAGGGCAAATTAAGAAATAACAGATGGGAGCTATGTGTGGATTATCACACCCAGGTATCACCATACACACAAGTTTGGCAGCATTTTACCCAACTCTTTTGCTTTTTTTAAAAAAGCATTGCCCTTAAATTCATGCTTAGTGAAATGTAGACTGTTCAATCTACAGATAACTCCATTTTAAATAATGGTGGCTTATGCTTGTGTAGAATCCCATATCAAGGGTTTAAAAAATTATTTTTACGTCTGTTATACTATCTGTTCACATGATATCCTTATGAAATAGAATGAAAACTATATAGATCTCTATTTCATAGGTGAAGAAAGAAATTGAGGCTCAAGGGGTCACAGCAAGTCAGAGGAAGAAACATTGAAGAGTACTGACATTAAGAACAAGCAGTTAAGTGTGGCTTCTATTACAGATTGCACCTTCCTAACAAATACTGTTAGGAGACCTTAATGTGTATGTCAGGGCAGCTATACAATCATTCCTTGAGGTATAACACATTCTCACTTGCCAACGAAGTCACCTGAATCATTTAAAAAATTTTTATCTACTCAGAATTATTTAATACACACGATATACATGAAAATTTTCTTTTCTGGAGGTGAAGCAAGGGGAAAAAAATGAGCAAAAGTAAATTTCTATGTGTCCTCTGAGCCATATGATTTACTGTGAGGACTTTACAAACATTGGTTTGACATGTCACATATGAGGCCCTTACTAGGAATTTTAGGATATAAAATACTGTCTCTAGAAGAAGTAAAGAAAGAGGAGAGAATAGAAAGGTAAAGTTCAGGCAGTTACTTTGAAAGTGTTTCTAAACAGAAGAGATTTGTTTCTACCATAATATAAACTGCATTTTCCAAGGTAGCAGAAAGACCCTTGCAGATACTGAAGGATGTGGCTTCTAGATTGTGTAAGGCTAGAACTAACTTTCACTGTGACTTCATTATGGATTCATTAATAGAAATGATTAAAATATAATTTGACAGTTGCCACCTTATTAATCTTTTCTTTTCAGGCTTTACTTTTGGTAAATATCCTAATACTCAAAATGCTTGAAATTTACAGTTTTGATGGTGTTTTATTTTAATGTATTTAAGGTCATTCTTGAGTGCCATAAAACTCCCATGTTTTGTTATTTAAAGGTTTTTTCCTTAGGGAGGGTGGGAGGGAGGGAGACGCAAGAGGGAAGAGATATGGGAATATGTGTATATGTATAACTGATTCACTTTGTTATAAAGCAGAAACTAACACACCATTGTAAAGCAATTATACTCCATAAAGATGTTAAAAAAATAAAAGTTTTTTTCTTTATTGTGATAGTTTTTCTAAAATATTATACTAAGAATCTATTTTTTAGAGGGAAAATAAATCCCACATTCTTTAGAGGGAAAATAAATCCCACATTCTATTAGGCAAACAATACAGTGCCCTTATAAGGCTATTTTCTCTGTCTTAAGAATCAAATATTTATAAAATAAAAAAAAAAGATATTTGGTTTTGTGGTACAGGGTGGTAAAGACACAATTTGTTTAAAATACATTCCATTTCTAGAGTAGATTCATTATTTCTTGATATTTGCTTATTTAAACAATGGAAAACACTTTCTGACTACATTCTGACTACATTTTAAACAGCTGTTGTTACTAAATAACCATTTACCTAAACTTTATATAAAAATTCTTATTAATTCTGTATACCAGCTTTTAGACAAACTCATGTGGAAGTTGAATTGTTAAAGTTGAATAATTTTCATCGATGTATATCATCAGGATAATTTGTTCTGCTTAATCCTTCTTACCTACCGACACATTGTTTTCCTCTCTCTTATTAGCGCAGTTGGGAATTTAGCCCCATTTAATGGAGGCTATGTCAATGCTGCACTAGTGAAGGACTCTAGCTTACATCTAATTTTTTAATTTGTTTATCTCATAAATGTCTAGATAAAAATATGATTGTTGCTCCTCCCCACTCTCTGCTCTTTTCTTTCCTCCTCCTCTGCTGCCAGACCCCAGAATGCCTAGCATTACTCAGAAAACTAATGGTTATGCCTATTAGTGTGTTATCCTGAGGTGTTCTACCTCCGAGTGTAAACATTAGAACATTTAAGGCCACCTTAGAGCTGTGAGTTTAACTCTGAGGAGACAATGGCCTTAGGACTTCCAGGTGGAGTATTAGTTCTGAATTTTCCCTTAAAGATTCAGATGCCGAGGGAAGGATCTGGAATTCCATGTTTAAGACTTGTCTTAGACTAGAATGTTTAGGTGACACCTCCATAACTTATTGAGTAACTTGAAGAGCTCATTCTAAAATAATTTTCCCTTAGGTTTTCTACTCCGTAAAGTTACTGTTCAATCTCTCTTTCTTCCATTCATTAGTTTTTAAAATGTAGACTGCCTGTTGCTTCCACATCCTCTCATTACTTTCTCCAGT
The DNA here is from genome assembly GCF_002837175.3 of Physeter macrocephalus. Lineage (NCBI taxonomy): Eukaryota > Metazoa > Chordata > Mammalia > Artiodactyla > Physeteridae > Physeter > Physeter macrocephalus. Next base: position 87,435,638 of record NC_041215.1, on the reverse strand, counting down.
CTCTTGCAAAACTATCTCCTTTCATAATCTCAATTATCTTCTCTGTTACATGATTCCTAAATCTACATTTGTAGATCTCAGCTCTATCCAGAGTGACAATATCTTCCCATCTCAGACATGTTTCACCTGAATGACCTCCTGATACCTGATACTAATCTGTCACAAAGAGATTTATTATAACACATACTTACTCTATAAGAGTAAGTTCAGGAGCATATGTGTGCTTGTCTCTTGCAACATTAGTGCCCCATGAGAGTTAATAGTTTTACACACATGTACACACACACACATTACTACACTATTTCCTAGAACTTTATTATATTTATGTAAAATGTAAATATTTAAGAGGATGAAATGATATTTAGTGTTTCCTAAATTGATAGTGGAAATCTTTGTGTTAAATATCTACAAAGACATTAAAGTCTCCAGTAAACTGTCGTTTGAGAAATATTGCTTAGACGAACAGCCTAAGCCCAGCTACTTTGTTGACAGCTATTAAGGAGAGCATAAAATGTTTTCCTCTTGCCATTTAGACTTGAAATCTCAGTTATTTTTGTTGCCTCCCTACTTCTTATCTTCCATAACAAAACAAATATCAAGTCCTTTCAGTTATGTCCTTAGAAAATTACAAATTTCTCTCCTCTTTTCTTTGTGACTTTTTACTCCAAAACATTTTCCCCCTCATCTAAAATGTTATATTTTCCAAATTGACCTTCTAATCTCCACCCCTTCCTTTCACAGTTCCTTGTTTCTAGAGTTATCAGATTAGTCTTTAGAGCTTTGTCATGGTTATGTCCCTACCTTCTTCCATAATTTTCAATGACCCTTCATTTTCAACTAAGTGACATATTGACTCTTCTGGCATTCCAAACACTTTATACCTACTGTTCGTTTACCTCATCTCCTTCCTCCTTTCACAAATCCCATGCTACAATCATTTTGGATGACTCATTGTCCCCTAGGACTGTCTTATACTTCCCTTCTTGAGCTTATGTCCACTCTGCTTCCTCTATTTCAGTGTCTCTCCTCCATCTCCTTTCTGAATTTACTCTCTGTCCTCTTCAAGTCCATGCTTCAAGTCCTAATTCAAATGCTACTGTCTTCATGAAGTGTTCACTGATTTTTCCAGCAAAAATAAGCTTCTCTTCTTTTGTGCTTTAATGATAGTAACACTTTTTTTTTTCTCATAGCTCTGTATTTCTGAGCATACTTGTAAGAAATTGGTATAATAATTTATTATTTAGTGCATAGCCTATCTTCCCTTAGTATAAACTTATTGATGACTGAGGCTTTGTCATGTTTATAGAATTATAAAATGATCAGGTTGAAAAAACCTTATGTCTAGTGCAACTCTCTTATTTCATAGATGAATAAACAAAAAACTTTAAGACATTAAATGTTTTGACCAAGTTCTCACAACTACAGAGTCAGGTCAGAATCAGGACTCGAACACAAGTCTTAACTCTCAATCCAGTGTTCTTTCTAGTCTAATTTCTTTGCATCTCTTATTCTTCTAGCCCAAGGTAATAATCCCTATTGAGCATCTACTGTGAACCAGGGATTTTACCTACCTATTGTATCTAATAGTAAGAGTAACACTAGAATGTGGGCATTAATACCCCGATACTACAGATAAAGAAACTGAAGTTCAGTGAGGTTAAATAACTTTCTTAAGTAGAAAAGTTTGGAATCAAAGCCAGGTCCACCTGACTCCAGCGCCTATGCTCTAGGGTCAAAGGTTTAATAAATAAAGAGGGCTATTTAGTTTAGGGTGGGAGTTTGAAGTAGCTTTCTTGGGAACCTGAATTGGACTGCCACCTAAGGACCAAGTCTCAAACTTTAAAATGACTGTATTTAGTTGTCATATAATGCAAATTAAAATCATAAGGAAATGCAATGATGTGCCTTCTGGAATGGCTAAATGTGAAAACCAAAAATTTACCCAGGGCTACTGAGGCTTTAGAGCGGAGTTTCTCAGCCTCAATGCTAGATCAAATCTTTGTTGCAAGGGACTGTCTTGTGCATTATAGGATGTTGAGCAACATCCCTGGTCCCTACCCACATGATGGCAGTAATATACCCCCAGTTGTGATGAGAAGTAGGTTTCCAGGCATTAACAAATATTCCTTGTAGTATAAAATCATGCCCAACTGAGAATCCATTGATTTAGAGAAATCAAAACTCTCATACATGATTGGTGGGACTGAAAATAAGTACAGCTTTGGAAAACTGTTTGCAGCATCTACTGAAGCTCAACATATGTACACCCAGAAATTTCACTCCTAGGTGTTTACCCAAGACAAGCACATATATATCATATATTCATCAAAGACCTGTACAAGCATGTTCTTAAAAGCAGTATTTGTAATAAACTAAAATAAAATACCATCAAGTGCTCTTCAACAGTAGAAAGCATAAGTACATTGAGTGGAATACTATAAAGCAATGAGAAACAATGAACCAAAAATACATGCAATAATATGGGCTAATATCTCAAAGATCTGTTGAATGAAAGAAGCCAGACACAAAAGAGTACATAATGTATGATTCCATTCAAGGTTTAGGAACAGGCAAAACTAACATAGGTATTAAAAGTCAAAAAAGTGGTTACCTTTGGAATCCCTTGAAGGGAGCATGAGAGAAGATTCTGGGCCTTGGTGATATTTGTGGTTTTTTTTTTTTTTTTTAGTGTGGCTTCTGGTTATATGGGTATATTTAATTTTCAAAAATTCATCAAGCTAACACTTATGATTTGTGTAATTTTAAGTCTGAATGTTATAACTTACTAAGAAGTTAGAAAAAAAAACTGGAGCATTTTCTGTTTGGGGAAAGACTTACACATTCCATATTAACTGACTGCAGATGAAGCTTCAGAGAAAACCTGGTGGTGGTTCTAGAGCAGCTTTGAGGGGTATACACTTTGCAAATGACTTTGCATGGTGTGGGTGCGCATAAAAGGAGTGAACAATGCTTCTCTTCTGTGCCCTGTTAATGGAAACCTGTCAAAGAAATTATTAATAAATGTAGAGGAAAATTAGAAGTTGATAGGCATATATTTAATTTTTAAATTTTCTATGTTTATCCACATATCTTGCAAGTTTTATTATTCTACGTTATTAATGAAAGTGATTATACTAGTCTCATGAAGCAGAGTTTGAGAAATGGAAATGCTTTACACATAATGACACAGACCATGTGATCCCAGTTATGTTATTCTATTATATACCCATGTATTACTTGTATTGCAATTTTTATATGTTCATTAGAGAGATATTCCCACATTCATATTTAGATTGCCAATCATTGTTTTATAGTTGGGAACAAGTCATATCAAGACTTATACCAAGTCATATCAGGCCTTATATAAGATAAATTATACTCTAATAAATGTTTATTCACGGTTTCAAACTGTGGGTGCATTTTAAAATGGTAAATTAGTTGAATTGTTTATTATACAATTTTGAATTTTTTCACAAATTTATTCTTAGAAAGTATAAATTTAGAAACCATTCATTAGGAGATGTCATATGGAAACAAGAGACATGGCCAGTGTTAGGAGGAGAGAGGAGAATTAGAGAGGAATGGAGGAAGTCACCAGAGAGCCGCAGAGCAGCAACCGACCAGTAACGAAGATGGAGCAAAAAGTCTTGCTTTGGAACAGATCTGTGTCTCTGCCCAGCCTCTAGCTAGTGAGACACATCACTTCACCATTCTGAGCTTCAGTTTTCTCTCTGAAAGGTGAGTGAATTGGCCTCAAGTGGATTTTGCAGCTCCTGAATTTTGTGAACACCTTTGTGAGAATGAGCAAAGGCCATAGAGTTGATCTCTGTTGATAACATTTAAGTGAGACCTTTAGAAGAATGGAAGAAAGCAGGAAACTATGTAGTACTAAAGAAGGGGCAATGAGTATAGATCATTTATATAAATAGTTTATAAAAAAGTAGATTTTTAGCAGGAAAGATATCACAATTAATTTTAAATGTATTTTAGGAAAATAAAATAAACCCTCTATTTAGTCCACCAGTTATCACAAGTAATTGCTGCCCAAGATATTTGAAATATTTAGGAGTCTGCAGCAGACGGCAGGTCCAGCGCCAAGGCGAAGGGATAATCATGATAGTTACATTGAATGAGCACCTAAGACGTAAAAGTGCCTTTTGTTTGGTATGTATGTAAGTTATGTCATGCTAGTGAGTATTTTTTAAAGTTGAAAAATTAAAAGTGAAGCTCAGAAGGGAAACTAACTTGCTTAAAATCACACAGCTAGGAAGCTAGGAAGTAGCAGAGCCAGAATTCAAACTGACATCTGCCAGACTACACAATCCATGCAAAGTCTAAATACTGTACTGTCTCAAATAGCTGGGAGTAATAGTGTGGGGGAATAAAATATGGAGGGAAGATTGGGTAGCCACTGTTTTTTTTATTGACAAGAACTTTAAAAATTATTATTTTTACATAAATTAATTGACTAAATCCCATTGGCTCAAACCAGTAGCAGTGCCTTGTGGGGCAGGGAGGCAGTTGTCCTTAGGTGCAGGCACTGTGACTGACATTTTCCATAGAGAATTAAAAAACAATAATAACCTGCTATAGCTCAGTCTGCTTTTTATTATTACCGTGTGCCAGCAATGCTAAACAAACAGCCCTAACTCCTCAATAATTGGCATAACTCCCCAATAATCACCATGGTACTGCGTTTTAATTATCTACATATCTATATACATTATTATATATATACGTATATATCATGTGTATATATAGTATGTGTCTATGTGTATATATATATATATTGGATTGGCCAAAAAGTTCGTTCGGGTTTTTCATAAAACTTTATGAAAAATCCGAACGAACTTTTTGGCCAAACCAATGTTTTATATATACATACATATATTACTTATTCTTTAATAAACATTGTGTTCTACATGGGAGATACTTTGGGGGAAATTGCAGTTATTCAGTAGTCTCCCAGCACATATAGACTCAGCTACATACATTTGTTTCAAGAGTAAGCAGTCAGCCAAGTTTTGTTTTTTGGTCACTGGACTGTCATTTATTTCAAATGTACTGTTTAAAATGAGTTGAAGAAAGCAAAAACTGTACTTAAATTGGACACAAACAATTCTGAGCAACTATAAACTTTGGAAAAGTTTACTAAGTATAGTACAAATTTATGCAGACTTTTCTGGTGAAGTTATTTTAGTGGCAATTTTTTGATCAAAGAGGCATTTGAAAGCTATTAGACTCAATCCTGAAGAAGCAAAGATATGAACATCATTTTATTGTGAAGTGAGATTTCATAAATCTCTGCCAAACTATAACTTTAATACTTTTCCTATATAATTTTACATCTGTTGCTTCACGTGAAGGAAACATTTTTAGAGTAAAATTAATATAAAGTGCTTTTTGAATTACTCTGAGCAAAGATAGATTGACAAATCTGGCTATACTGTCTACTGAAGATGAATATGTGAAGACGATCAATTTTGACAACTTTTTTGAAAAATATGCAGAAGTCTCAAAACACGAACTGTAATATTATTGATTTCTTTAATAGAACACCATGTAGATATATTTTTGTTGTCTTTTATAATTAAAAAATCAATCTGTTGCTTTTTCATTTTTCTGTAATATCTATAATATATTTTAAAAATTATTTATATTTGTATATGGGCATACCAGCACAATTCAACTAGAGAAAATGTTTACTCTCTACATTTCCTTTCTGGCCATTATAATTATTGGTCTCACTTCATGATTATTCCTGAGAATAATTTTTTCATATATATAAGGGCAGTATTAAAAAATGATCCACTCTGGATATCCAGTATGCTAGGTATGCCACTGACTAAAACTAAGAGTTATTTTTTAAAATCTTGAATGATTGTGGGAAACAGCTTTTTATTGCTTTGTCTTCATCAGATATCTGAGTATAGCAGTTGATAATACATACTTATTGAATGAAAAGACAAATGATGAATGAATAATAAACAAATGCTTAAAATAAGCCATGTTTGGTCTGCTAGCATTACTGGAAATCTACATTTTTACTCTGAGCCCAAGATCCTAAAAATAATTTGACTGCTAATCAAAAGTACTCCTTTAGGTTTATGGCTAAAGATGAAAAGTCCTAAATAAATGCAGTAAACTTCAGAATTTTTAAAGCCTGATTCCCTAAAAATACTCTGTAAAAGATTTTGGAATTTCAGTCCTGGATTGACCTTTTGTTTTTTCATCTCTGAAGTGAGAATAATAATAATTGTAAAGCCATATACGTTTGAAATGAGAGTAAAATGAGATAATAGAGAGAGAGGACTTAACAGTGCTCAAAATAGTCTAAGCATTTGATAAATTATAGCTATCATGATCTATATGTCATGAGCTATCATGAGATAGAAACTTAATATTTTTTGATAAATTTACTCTGACCTAAAATGAGTCCATAAGCCTTTCCATTTGAGGACAAAATATTTGTGAGTCAATGTTTTTTTCTTTAACAAATTTTAGGACACTAGGATTTGGTGCCTATAGTTTTTGTCAGAATTAAGTGAAAGCCAGAAATTGATGAAAATGAGAAAGGAACAAAAAACATAAAGTGAGAGAAAGAAATTAAATCTTCTCTGAGAGACATATTTACAGCTTCCTGCAAGCTAAGTTTATGTCAGACCATTTAACAAAATCCTATCTAGAATTTAGGCTCATGAGATGCAAGGTTCCACTGACCCTGGTGGCATCCTGCAGTTTAGGGCAGCAGTAGGCTCCCTTTCAATATCAGCTCTGTCTTCTTGTTCCCCTTATATAAATGATACTGGAGAAGTAGAAGAGTAACAATTCATTTATATCTTTAATTTCCTGTGTACTCCTCATTTTATCCTGAGATAGGGCTGTACCACTGAATTTTATATATTTGTATAGTTTCAAAATTCTGTTCTCAGTCATGCCATCCGCCAGCATGTGCCTTGACTACCACTAAGTGTACACCATTTTGTGTGATTCATTCTGTTGTCATTTGGATGTTATTGACCCATAGTAGACGCTCTTTATTGCCTGCTTGTTTTGGTAAAAGCAATAGTCCTCTCTCACATTTTTCCTTTGGGCCACTACAGAAATAATATAGCTAAGTATCTAGTGTATTTCTATAGTTCATTTACATTCCTGTTCTACTGTTTTAAATTTAAATCTGACACAAATGCTGGGGGAAGAAGTAATGTTTATTATTCTTCCTACACATATTACAAATGAGATGATTCTGGGTTGGAGACCATAAGTGCAGAGTCAGGAGTTACGTGTTTAGTAAGTAGTGAATTCCCATCAAGAGCACCTTACGGTTTTTGATAGAAGTTTGCAGTGAAAATACTGTTTGTAGCAAAACAGTATTGGATTGAGAAGCTGCAATATAAGTTGATAAAAGCTAATTAGAAATTTGAATTTTATTTTGAAACCATGTTCAAAATTTCTATTGAACAAATAATCATGTTAAGGGAGTGGTTGCATTGTTATTACAATAGTAATGCCACAAGTGGTTACTAAGCAACTCTGAAGGAACAATTTTGTGTGACTCATTTTCACCACTGTTGTATTTCTGTAATTTTGAGGATAGGGGACAAGTTGGCCACCAGTAAAGCAGCAATCAATAGAGATTTATGCCCAAATCTAAATCTTGACAAGCAGCCTTCTGTTATTTTCATTTATAAACATTGTGAGACTAAGCAGTTCATTTTCTCTTGACTTCAGTCCCTGCCCACTAACCTAAACTTCTTATAATAAACCTTTACTATGTGGTGCACTGAAATTCAGAATTCCCCACTGCTTGCAACTTATTGAACTCCATTTTTTTCTTAAATAGAGCTAGAAATAGTGGTGTGCTGGTAAATTGCCTCTATAAAAAGAAACATAAACGCCTTTATTTCTAGCATTAGCCAGTTTCCATGGTGTAAATATTTCCATCATGGACTTGGAATTGGGAAGACATAGCACAGTGAGCTCTCAAGAGCTGCCAGGGGCTGGCTCCAGCCCAGCACTGGGGACGGGATCAGAGATCACCCCACTCTGACCTCTCAAGTCACAGAGGAGGAAACCGAGGCCAAAGTAAAAGTGAATACTCACTCTTTCTCTCTTTTTTCTCCAACTATGGGTACTTAATTTAGTAATTTACTATAAACTACCTGAGAGCTGAGCAATTTATCCAGAAGAGGAGGTAATGGTAAGCAGAGGGCAGGATGTTACTCTGTAAAGTATATATGGGAGATGAGATAAAGCTAACATGTGTTAATAGCCAGAAGGCAAAACAGATCGATGACAGGAAAATGCTATTCCCACCTACAGACATTACTCTGTAACCAAACGGATTAGATTGACAATTTAAAAATCATTGAGCATTGGACTGGAGAGGTATCTATAGCTTCAAATAATCTGTTACAAGTTTGTGTTTTCCTATCTCTTTGATTGCCGAAGTCACAGAGTGACTTCCTAAAGGTTCACTTAGATGTTGATCCAGTGATGCTGCTGTTCCTCCTGGACCACACTTAACCAGTGGAGTGTTAGATTTTCTCTCTAACCCTTCACTTTGCATTTTTGCTTGGAAAAGTTAATTAGAACTTACGCATAGATGAGGCTTGACACTGCCATGGTTTCAAGATGTTCTGGTTCTAGTTTCCGTCTTCCTGCCCTTCATGTAGTTTCTGACATTTGTTAGGCTAGATTTTATCATCTCACTCCTGGTTTCTTCCTCATTACTTTTTTGGGATCAGTTCTGCTAGGCTATTCTTTGATTCCTGTGGGATTGCCCACCTTTCAATGTTCTAATGCTGTCTTCCTGATATCTTCAAGAATAGCTAACTCTTACCTTTTGTTTAGCACCTCATCTTGAATCTCCCCATCTATTCTCTATCTCTGGTCTCCACATCCACCATGCCCATTTTCCTGGTCTGAAGTTGTCAGATGTAAGGTCAAAAGGGTAAGGACACTATATTTTGTCTAATATATTACTTAATTATTAATTATAATTTTATTAAGTATTAATTAATTAAAATATGATTTAATTAAGACTCTCGCAAAAGGCTAATGACTTCTAGTCAATAAAGTTGAACAACAGCAATAAAAATGGATCTGTTCCATTCTGTATTTGACCTTTTTTTCTGGATATGGGGCACTTGAAAAATTGACTAAAAGTGAATTGTTAGGAAAAATTACAACTCTCAGGTGAGAGAAAAACTTGGACTTCTGTTCTCCTTTCTGATATAGAAGGTCTTCTTGGGATGTTCTTTTGCGTGCCAAAGGATAAGTCATTTCTCTTGAAACTTGGTCTGTGGGATATAACGAATTTTACATATTTCTCATAGTGATTTCCCTCTGCTCCTCTCCTGGGCCATTAGTCAAAAGATATCCAAGACAGAAAAAGGTGGAGCTACCAGGTTTGGAGCTTGGATGAACTTCCAGTCTATCTGTAGCATGGAACTTCTTCTTGGCTTATTCCATATTCACTGAAGCCATTTTCAAAGCATACTTTTCTTCTAGTAGAATATGAATATTTAAAAAAATGTATTCTTATTGACATGTGATACCCCAGATTAAAACAAGGCTTTTGTCTTATTCTGTGAAGAAAAGCCTTGGGGGATAGACAGTTTTTTTCATGTACACTTATAATTCATAAGTAAGGACTTATAGCAAAAAGTAAACACCAGTGGATTAATAAAAACTCCCCTTTAGTAGGAGTTGTTTATGTTTTGCACTGGACTTGAAGGCCAGAAATGCTCTGACATTTTGACAAAGGTGGTATTTTCTACTAAGCTTTGTGGAAAAAGAAATCTCTGTGACAGGTTTAGAGTAGGTTGACCGAGATAGCGCCTGCCATTATTCATCCCAGCAAGTGATCCTTCTCTTGCCTGTTGTTTTGGCCTCAATTTCCTAACCTTTTCCCCAATCGGTCCTTCCCTTCATTATGTTAAACTCAAAATATAATTTCACCTTCTCCTCTTGCCATAAGAGAATGATTCCTTTGAATAAAAACACTGCTATGTTTAGTCCTTTAGTGGCTTAATTTGAAAATTCCCCTCAGAGTTACCCTTCAGAATCATCTGAGAAGCTAATTGGGGCTACAGCACCTAAGGAGACATTCAGATACTTCTGCAAGTAAAGCTGTAAAGAGGTAGGACAGTCATGATATGCATACTCTGAAAGCTCTTTCTGCTGCCATAAACAAAGTCACGTTGTCTGGGAGCATTATTCCTAAAGGGTTTATCTAAAATTATTATAATATAGATGAAGCAAGCATTTCTCACTTAATAGAAGTATATTTTAAAATGTAAAATCTATTGCCTCCATGTCAGAGAGGTTGCTAACTTGAAACAATGCTTGGGAACAGAGAAAGGAAAATTTTAAGTTAATTTGCTCAGTATCTGCTATACATCAAGGACACTTACTCTTCATTTAGTCATGGGAAAGATGCAGATAGCTTGATAGAAAAGTGTTCAATGACATGAACAAAGAATTAAAGATTAAAATCAGTTATTACTAATTATTGTGAATCATATTATATTATGATCAAACCACTCAGCAACTATTAAAAAAATAAAATAGAGGTCTATATTAATCTGGAAATATTCCAAAAATATATTAATATTGAAAAAGTAAGCTTGTAAATTCTACCTTCAAATGGTTTCACTAAGAAACAGAATGGGACTCTATAAGTTTAAATATATGTATAAATGATTTGTAAACTGAGCCTGGAGAAAGTTGTAGAAGGGTACATACCATACTATAATGTTGATTAGCTTAAAATCAATGGTATTGGTAAAAAGAATGGGAACACACTAGCTTTTCAATTTATGTACTAATGTATATAATTTTTAACTCTTTAGAATAAGCATATATTAATTTTATTATTAAAAATGTATAAAATTGAGAGCATATCAGTAGTTTCTGGGGATTAAGATTTGGGGGAGGGTTTGACTCAAAAGGGCAACATGAGGGAGTTTTCTGGCTGAGGAGCTATTCTGTATTATGAGTGTGATGGTAAGTGATGATACATGAATCTGTGCATGTGCCAAAATTCATAGAATTTTACATCAAAAAAAGCACACTTAATTGCATGTGAGTTTGTAAGAAACTATAAAAATCAGTTAAGAAAAAACAATGAATTGTTTTTAAATGTTGAGAAGTGGGTAATAAAAAATAGTCCTCCAAAATCTACTAATTATAGACTAGACTAAAAGAATTTTTTTCCCCAGAGAAAACTATGTTATTATGTTGAAAGTTTTAGGGTTATTTTCCAATTTGAGCCCACTTAGTCATTGATGGTCAGGAGAGTAAGTCAGTTAATCGATAGGGTAGGTCAATAGGTATTATTCACCAAGTTTTGTAAATAGCTAAACTAAAGCTAAAGCTAGGACGGTTTAGTAATTTACCCAGAACTACACAGTTAATAGGACTTCAAGCTGAAGTTCAAACTTTGGGAAAAAAAGAAGGTCAAGATTTCTAAAAGTGAGAAATACACAGGATACAAACTATTTGTATGAATTAACTATAATAAGTTAGTAATGAAAAATCTAGCACTATTTGAGATAGAAATATACTACTCCTTTACAGTAAGAGTAATAAAACAGACCTTAGACATAAGTAGTTACTCGTAGCCCATGTCTACCCAGGAACTCCTGCAGGATCTGTGGATATAGTGATTACAAATTATTGGAATCATCTAAGTGTATAGCTCCAGGATGCTGAAAATAAAGTAATATAATATTTTTATAAAGAATCTTAATTCAACTCTGCAAAAGAACTTGACTTACACACTTGCAAAAATCCATTAAAAAGTGAAATAGTAGAGGACAAAGAGTCAATGGTAAATAATTTAACATGGGGTCACTGTAGTAAAAAAGAAGTATAATAAATTTGAAATCTGTTTGGTAGTGCTACATTCATATCTTATGACAATTTTGAACCCTGCGTTTTCATGTTATTAGGAATAAAGCAGCAAAAGAGATCAGAGTTGCATAGATAAGGTTGACACTTTGCATTGTAATTCATGGATATGTTCATTTCCAGTAATAATAGTGAATATTAAATATCTGTCTTCCTTTTAAGTGATCATAATTCAAGATAGCACATTTTGAATATAAACTGTTTTACAAGAGTAAAATAGAAATGTCCTCATTGACTTCATCCAACTCAAGATTTTTAATTTTGTATTTTAAAATTTCTTTTTCTTTTTCAGTGTCAAACACTGTTTTTAATTTTTGCCCCTTCTATCTAAACCATGTCCATCCTTTCTGAGCTCAGTTGAAAATTTTCATGTAAACCTCTTTGGAAATAACACTTTTTATTTTCTGAAATCTTACTATAATTAGAATTAAATACTTAGTATTTTTTGTTCAGTGCAAGTTAATTTCATCTCTCTGAACAGATTGTGAGTAACTTAAGTGCAGAGACTATATCATGCTCCTTTGACATTTCCCTAGCATCCCATTCATTCAAGCAATAAGTAGTTACTGATCACCTTCTCTGCTCAAGGCACCATGCTAGCTGGGGAAGGAGATACAAAGATGACCTAAAACTTGTCTTGATTTTAAAGAATTTATCATTCAGTAGGAGATATAAAACTTGTTGTGCATGTTACTCCAATACTAGACATTGTTTGGTACAAAGTGTTGAAAAAAGAGACAAAAAGACACTGGAGTATTGGTACAATTGGTGGAAGGCATTTTTTTCTGACTGATTTTTGAAACATTTAGTGAAACTACTATCCTATTCTGGTTTCTTACCCCAGATATTTTCCCTTATGTCTGACACTAACACTAATAATTTTAAAAATTATATGTACCTTTTTTTCTGGGAAAGAATTTATTGAAAAATACCCTTTTTTCTGATTCATTACAATGATGTACAATCCCCTGTATTACAATGTGCCTGAAATTAGGTTGTGTCTTTTAATAAATGATGTCTCACAATGCCTTTTGAGGAGATAGCAATCATGACATATTAGGTTAAGCAATATGTAATTGATATTCAACAGTTTTTGACCTACAAAAGCAGCAATTTTATATGACAATATAAAATTTTACATTGCCAGCCCATTTGTAAATTTTGTTATTTCTGTTCATCTTCCAATCACCTCAGGTGATGTTAATTATATTACTGTTACTACACATGTTGAGTTCATTAATTGCACCTAAAGAAAGGCATGAAAACAGAGCAATGGGGCCTATATTTGACATTGGAGCAGATATTTACTATGGGGTAAATGACCTTAATTATCCATTTTCTTGCAACGCAAAAACAAAATGCTTGAAGAGATCTCAAAAGTGAGAAACTCACAGGTAGATAAAGCTGTGCTACGTTGTTCCTTAGATACATGCACAAACATTGCTTTTACTCGCCAACCAATACAACTGGAAGTAATAGTAGTTGCAAAATCACCTGGATTGATGAAATAAATAACCAAGTGATGGTAAGTGTGCCAAAGTCACAATTAGTGTCATGCAGGAATATTGTAAGAGCATTTGGTTATAGCTTAAATGACAATTTTGGTCTTTTTAGTGTCTTACAGTGTTTTGGATTCAGTGTGATTGAATAATTTAGATATTTGTTCTTTCTTGCAAAACTTTTAAAAAGTTGTTTACACAAATTATGCTATAAAGAAACAGACTCTTCAAATGACTATAAGCTTTTGGAGAACACTCAATTAACATATCTTCTTTTTTATCCAGTCAAGGCTAAAATGTGATTTCATTTACTTCTCCTTTGTGTTGTATTAGACATTAAGTTCTATTTCAAAAGTTTCTTTATATTTATAAAAATTCAAGTAAACTGTCATATATTAATCATTTCCTATATTTATGATATGATCTCCTCTACAAGTGGTTGTGCTTTTGTGTACAGTACTATACAGTAAACTACACAAAAGCACAACCACTTGTAGAGGATGCACACACGTGACAATGTATGCCAGACACGTGAACTAACTTACGTGATTGGACATTTGGACTCACGTTCGCATCTTTGAAAGTTTGCAACTTGAAGGTTCGTATGTTGGGGACTTACTGTACGAGTCTTTAACCTTCTTGGTTAGAATAATTCCTCGGTATTTTGTTCTTTTTGATGCAATTGTAAATGGGATTTTCTTAATTTTTCTTTCTGATGGTTTGTTATTAGTGTATAGAAATGCCACAGATTTCTGTATATTTATCTTGTATCCTGTGACTTTACTGAATTCATTTAATAGTTTTAACAGTTTTTGGTGCCATCTTTAGGGTTTTCTATATATAGTATTATGTCATCTGCAAATGGTGACAGTTTTACTTGTTCCTTTCCAATTTGCATGCCTTTTATTTCTTTTTCTTGTTTAACTGCTGTGGCTAGAACTTTGAATACTATGTTGAATAAAAGTGGTGAGAGTGGGCATCCTTGTCTTGTTCCCAACCTTAGAGGGAAGGCTTTCAGCTTTTAATCACTGAGTATATGTTAGCTGTGGGTTCGTCATATATGGTCTTTATTATGTTGAGGTACTTTATTTCTGTTCCCACTTTGTTAGGAGTTTTATTGTAAAAGGATGATGAATTTTGTCAAGTGCTTTTTCTGCATCTGCTGAGATGATTGTATAATTTTTATTCATCATTTTGTTAATGTGATATATCATGTTGATTGATTTGTGGATGTTGAACCATCCTTGCATCTGTGGAATAAATCCCACTTGCTTGTGTTGTATGATCTTTTTCATGTATTGTTGGATTTGGTTTGCTAGTATTTTGTTGAGGATTTTTGCATCTATGTTCATCAGTAATATTGGCCTGTAATTTTCTGTTTTTGTGGTGTCCTTGTCTGGTTTTGGTAATAGGCAATGCTGGCTTTGTAAAATGTGTTTAGAAGGTTTCCTTCCACTTCAATTTTTTAGAAGAGTTTGAGAAGGATGGATATTAAATCTTCTTTGAATATTTGGTAGAATTAGCCAGTGAAGCTCTCTAGTCCTGGGCTTTATTTTGGGGGAGGTTTTTTTTTTGTTTTTTTTAACATCTTTATTGGAGTATAATTCCTTTACAATGGTGTGTTAGTTTCTGCTTATAACAACGTGAATCAGTTATACATACACACATATCCCCATATCTCTTCCCTCTTGCATCTCCCTCCCTCCCACCCTCCCTATCCCACCCCTCTAGATGGTCACAAAGCACCGAGCTGATCTCCCTGTGCTATGCGGCTGCTTCCCACTAGCTGTCTGTTTTACATTTGGTAGCGTATGTATGTACATGCCACTCTCTCACTTTGTCCCAGCTTACCCTTCCCCCTCCCCATATCCTCAAGTCCATTCTCTAGTAGGTCTGCATCTTTATTCCCGTCTTGCCCCGAGGTTCTTCATGACCATTTTTATTTCTTTTTTAGATTCCATATATATATACATGTTAGCATATGGTATTTGTTTTTCTCTTTCTGACTTACTTCACTCTGTATGACAGTCTCTAGGTCCATCCACCTCACTACAAATAGCTCAATTTCATTTCTTTTTATGGCTGAGTAATATTCCATTGTCTATATGTGCCACATCTTTATCCATTCATCTGTTGATGGACACTTAGGTTGCTTCCATGTCCTGGCTATTGTAAAT
>NC_041215.1:87413628-87419381 GCF_002837175.3 Physeter macrocephalus | reverse complement strand
GTGTTCTAATTTCATTCTTTTACATGTAGCTGTCCAGTTTTCCCAGTACCACTTATGGAAGAGGCTGTCTTTTCTCCACTGTTGGAGAGATTTTTGATTACTGTTTTAATCTCCCCACTAGTAATCAGCCTAATCAGATTTTCTGTTTCTTCATGGTTCAGTCTTGGAGGATTTATGTTTCTAGGAATTTATCCATTTTTTCTAGGTTGTCCAATTTGTTGATGAGTAATTGTTCATAGTAGTCTTTTATTGTCCTTTCTATTTCTGTGGTATCAGTTGCAACTTCTTCTCTTTCATTTCTGATTTTATTTATTTAAGCCCTGTCTCTCTTTTTTTCTTGTTAGTCTAGTTAAAGGCTTATTGGTTTTGTTAATCTTTTCAAAGAACCAGCTCTTAGTTTCATTAATCTTTTTTTTTTTAGTCTCTATTTCATTTATTTGTGCTCTGATTTTTATTATTTCCTTCCTTCTAATTTTGACCATCTTTTTTTTCTAGTTCCTTTAGATGTAAATTAGATTGTTTATTTCAGATTTAAAAAGTTTTCTTGAGGTAGTCCTGCATTGCTATGAACTTTCCTCCTAGAACTGCTTTTGCTGCATTCCATAGATTTTGGTATATTGTTTTAATTTGTCTCTAGGTATTTTTTAAAATAAATTTTAGTTATTTATTTATTTTTGTCCTTGTTGGGTCTTTGTTGCTCCGCATGGGCTTTTCTCTAGTTGCAGTGCGTGAGGGCTACTCTTCATTGCGGCATGTGGGCTTCTCATTACGGTGGCTTCTCTTGTCAGGGAGCACAGGCTCTAGGTGCGTGGGCTTCAATACTTGTGTCACGTGGGCTCATTAGTTGTGGCTCGCGGGCTTTGTTGCTCTGTGACAAGTGAGATCTTTGCGGACCAGGGCTTGAACCTGTGTCCCCTGCATTGGCAGGCAGATTCTTATCCACTGCGCAACCAGAGAAGTCCTAGGTATTTTTCGATTTCTCCTTTGATTTCTTTGATGACCCATTTGTTGTTTATTAGACTGTTTTTAATCTCTATATTTTTTGGTTTTTCCTGCTTTCTTCTTGTGATTGCTTTCTAGTGTCATACTATTATTTTGAGATAAGTTGCTTGATATGATTTAAATCTTCTTGAATTTATTGAGACTTGTTTTGTGTGAGATCTTTTTTTTTTTTTTTTTTTTTTTTGTGGTATGCGGGCCTCCCTCTGTTGTGGCCTCTCCCGTTGTGGAGCACAGGCTCCGGACGCGCAGGCTCAGCGGCCATGGCTCACGGGCCCAGCTGCTCCGCGGCATGTGGGATCCTCCCAGACCGGGGCGCGAACCCGGTTCCCCTGCATCGGCAGGCGGACGTGCAACCACTGCGCCACCAGGGAAGCCCCTGTGTGAGATCTTTTAAATAACTTTTTAATTTGGTGTAAAACTAGCATGCATGCCATTGTTCTCAAAATGAACAAGGAGATGTATCACATTGATATGAATGGGTGGAGGGAATGGTGTAGTCTACCAAGGCAGGAGAGAAAGAAAACTTGGAAAGTTTAAAGAGCAGCTGAGTTTTCTAAGATGAACTGGTTTTGGAGAGGGGATCAGGGCAAGCATGAATAAAGGCAGAGGGACATGATAGAGCAGGGGACTATAGTAGAGAGCCTAAAGGAGAGAGTGTAGGAAAAGAAAAGATAAGAGAAAAGAAAAAAGAAAAGAAGAGAATAAGATTTTGGTGGATCTGGTCTATGATGCTTAGAAGTGTGTCATAATGATGGTGGTCCAGATTCTTCAGCTTTGCCTATGAGTTGCTGCAAACTAAGGTGCTCATTCAAGAGTCTGGACCATCATGAATAAACAGAACAGAAAATATTTCATCTTGACAGAATCCACACTTATTACTTTAGGCCAAGTAAGATGATCCTGACAAATATCCACTTTTGAAAAGAAAAGATATTTTATAAATAATTCATGGCTATCTTTGCTTCAAAGTAAGAACAGCCCTGTTAACCCTTTATACTTAAACCTTTATTTTATATTATGTTATTGTACATTTCTTTCCACCTAAACTTTGCAGAATGATGCATTTTTTCCTCCATTTGCAGGATTATTTACTCCAGCAAAATCCTTGCCTGTGAGCATTGCTTTATTCCTGTTTATGCCATTATAGTTCAGCCAGATGGAACTCTTCCAAGCCCTTATTTCTGTCAGATATTTGAACAGCTGGGATTGTGTAGTTTCTGAGTTTGAAGGAAAGGATCTGTAGAGCTCATGTCAGCAAGAGCATGAGCTCTCATGATCTCTCTCAGTAGCTTTATATTCACACAGTTTCACTTGGAAAAGACTAACATCTGTAATTTGTGCCAAGATGGAAGAGAGAGTGAAAAGGAATTGCATCTAATATCTGGCTTTTAACATTTCAGGCCATTTGTGATTGCTTTATTAAACTCACTTTAGAAAATTGTAATTATATCATTATTCTATCTTGTGAAGTCATTTGGCATGAAGCATGGACTTAAGTAGCTCTAGAATAATTTTTTTTTGAAAGGGGTTGAGATTCACCATGTTCAACTTAGATCACTAAGTAGAAGATAATTAAGAAAAACTGGTGTTGGTATAGCATGTGAGATTTATCTCAAAGATTAAGTAGGTTTCAAAAAGTGTTCTTTACACTATTAAAAAAGAATGGAGTTTGATATTTTAAATTCTGAAAGTAGTTATAAATGGGATTTAAACAAAATGGTTTCTTCTCTCTTCTCATTTTTAATGGCTTAATGTTCATAAAAACTAATTTTAAAAGTTTTGTCAAAAATAAATTTCCGGGCTTCCCTGGTGGTGCAGTGGTTGAGAGTCCGCCTGCCGATGCAGGGGACACGGGTTCGTGCCCCGGTCCGGGAAGATCCCACATGCTGCAGAGCGGTTAGGCCCGTGAGCCATGGCCGCTGAGCCTGTGCGTCCGGAGCCAGTGCTCCGCAACGAGAGAGGCCACAACAGTGAGAGGCCCGTGTACCACAAAAAATAATAAATAAATAAATAAAATAAATTTCCACTTGTTGCATGTACCTTTGTGAAGCATGTTAAAAGTCTAAGCAAATGCTATGATCAGATTAGAAACTATCCAGTTTTGATGCAGATAAAGCTATGCTAAAATAGTATTGGCTTTTAAAAATATGAAAATATTGGATAATAAATATATTTCCTAGTAAAGAGTTGTAATAACAAAAAAGCAGGATGTTACTAGTAATATAATTGTGATTGGAGTTGAAGTGAGAAGGCTGGAAGACTGATAGCCTTTGAATAATACAGTGAATGACATCTGAGACACAGCTCATTAATTGCAATTTGAAACTAATTGAAAATCTATGTAATGTTAAACTTTTAAGATAGTAACATGCAAATGGCTCTAAGTATTATATAATGTATAGAGTTCCTTCAGTAATTATTTTCATGAAAGCTAATACTTGGAAAATTCTTATAGTTTTGACAAAAATATTAGAATAGGAAGAGATAGTAAGACACATATTATATGTGTTTAGTCCAGTGAAATTTGAGAGTTGCTGACACATGTAACTAAAACTCCAACTAAAATATTGAGTATTTTCATCTTTCCAAAAATTTCCTCATGACCCTGTCAATATTCACACCCTCCCATCACACAGAGGCAACCTTTGTTCTAATTTCTCTTACTTTACCTTGGTTTTGCCTGCTCCAGAACTTCATTTAAATGCAATCATTCATTATGCAGTCTTTTGTATATGGCTACTTTAGCTCAACATAATATTTTTGAGCTTCAACCATGTTGTTTTGTGTATCAGTACTTGCTTATTATTATTATTATTAATTATTTCTGAGTAGTATAATATTTCATTGTATAAAAATGCCATAATTTATCAGTTATCCTGTGTGGACATGTAGGTTATTTCCATTTTAGGAACATTATGAATAAATTTACTATAAACCTTCTTACCCAGATCTTTTTGTGGACAAATATTTTCATTTCTTTTGGGTAAATACCAAGGAGTAGTATTGCTGGGTCATAAAGAGGCTGTACATTTAACTTTAAGAAAAACTGCCAATCTAATTCCTGCAGTGGTAATAAAATTTTTCTCTCTCACCAGCAATGTAGGAGAGGTCTACTTGCTTCACTTTCTTAGTAACACTTGACAAAAAATATTTTATTCCATTCTTGTGCGTTCAAAGTGGTAACTCATTAGATTTAATTTGTATTTCCCTTACTATTATAATGACTATAATCACATTGAACATCTTTTTATGTTCTTATTGACCATTTGCATACCTTCTTTTACGAAGTGTTTAATCAGCTATTTTGTCCATATTTATCAGGTTGTTTTCTGTTGATTTTAGATTTGTAGGAGTTCTTTAAATGTTCTGCGTGTGAGTCTTTTGCCAGATATATGTCTCATGAATATTTTTGTCTAGGCTGTGACTTGACTTTTCATTTCCTTAGTCGTATTTTTAATGGTGTCTTTTGAAGAGTGGAAGTTTAATTTTAATGAAGTTAACTTTATCAATTTTCTTTTACAGTTAGTGCTTTTTGTGTCCCAAGAAATTTTTGCTAACACAAGGATATTTTTCTGTTTTTCTCTCTAAGCTTAATAATTTTATCATTCATATGTAGGTCTTTGATTCATCCTGAAATCAATTTTTGTTTATGATGTGAGGTAAAGGATAAAATTTATTTTTTCCTTATGCGTATATAGGCGTTCTTGATGATATTCATCAAGCATCTATTATATCAGTCTTCGAGAGTTTTCTCTTTTAATTTGATGCATGAATAAATGCACATACAAATTTTTAAACATCACATAGAAAAATAATATTAAGCGTATGCTACAATCACTTATCTTTTATGTGGATTTATCTACCTAACAAAATTTAAAATTTTTGAACATATTTGTACCCTGGCTAATATTTTTCCTCCATCATTCCCCAAATTCTTAGTGCATATTTATTGATTGAATGATTGGATTATTGGGGTGGAGAATCCATTAATATTTATTAGTTTTTTTTTTAACATCTTTATTGGAGTATAATTGCTTTACAATGGTGTGTTAGCTTCTGCTTTATAACAAAGTGAATCAGGTATACATATACATATATCCCCATATCACCTCCCCCCTGGGTCTCCCTCCCACCCTCCCTATCCCACCCCTCTAGGTGGTCACAAAGCACCGAGCTGATCTCCCTGTGCTATGCGACTGCTTCCCACTAGCTGTCTATTTTACCTTTGGTAGCGTATATATGTCCATGCCACTCTCACTTTGTCCCAGCTTACCTTTCCCCCTCCCCATATCCTCAAGTCCATTCTCTAGTAGGTCTGCATCTTTATTCCCGTCTTGCCCCGAGGTTCTTCATGACCATTTTTATTTTTTTTTTAGATTCCATATATATATGTGTTAGCATATGGTATTTGTTTTTCTCTTTCTGACTTACTTCATTCTGTATGACAGTCTCTAGGTCCATCCACCTCACTACAAATAGCTCAATTTCGTTTCTTTTTATGGCTGAGTAATATTCCATTGTCTATACGTGCCACATCTTCTTTATCCATTCATCTGTCGACAGATGCTTAGGTTGCTTCCATTTCCTGGCTATTGTAAATAGAGCTGCAATGAACATTGTGGTACATGACTTTTTTTTTTTTAACATCTTTATTGGAGTATAACTGTTTTACAATGGTGTGTTAGTTTCTGCTTTACAACAAGGTGAATCAGTTATACATATACATATGTTCCCATATCTCTTCCCTCTTG
>NC_041215.1:87412645-87413417 GCF_002837175.3 Physeter macrocephalus | reverse complement strand
AGCTGATCTCCCTGTGCCATGCGGCTGCTTCTCACTAGCTATCCACCCTACGTTTGGTAGTGTATATATGTCCATGCCACTCTCTCACTTCGTCACAGCTTACCCTTCCCCCTCCCCATATCCTCAAGTCCATGCTCTAGTAGGTCTGTGTTTTATTCCTGTCCTACCCCTAGTCTCTTGATGACATTTTTTTTTTCTTAGATCCCATATATATGTGTTAGCATACGGTATTTGTTTTTCTCCTTTTGACTTACTTCACTCTATGTGACAGACTCCAGGTCTATCCACCTAATTACAAATAACTCAGTTACATTTCTTTTTATGGCTGAATAATATTCCATTGTATATATGTGCCACATCTTCTTTATCCAGTCATCTGTTGATGGACACTTAGGTTGCTTCCGTGTCCTGGCTATCGTAAATAGAGCTGCAATGAACATTTTGGTACATGACTCTTTTTGAATTATGGTTTTCTCAGGGTATATGCCCAGTAGTGGGATTGCGGGGTCATATGGTAGTTCTATTTGTAGTTTTTTAAGGAACCTCCATACTGTTCTCCATAGTGGCTGTATCAATTTACATTCCCACCAGCAG
Organism: Physeter macrocephalus; assembly: GCF_002837175.3. Taxonomy (NCBI): domain Eukaryota; kingdom Metazoa; phylum Chordata; class Mammalia; order Artiodactyla; family Physeteridae; genus Physeter; species Physeter macrocephalus. The sequence goes on along the minus strand of NC_041215.1, from coordinate 87,412,823 downwards.
TGCAAGAGGGTCCCCTTTTCTCCACACCCTCTCCAGCATTTATTATTTCTAGAGTTTTTGATGATGGCCAATCTGACCGGTGTGAGATGATATCTCATTGTAGGTTAGATGAGTCTAATAATTCCTGATGTTTAGCTTTTATCCATTTTCCTTTTTTTGAAAAAGAGTGAGTAAAACT